>NW_027395558.1:60109-206336 GCF_047715705.1 Aspergillus ambiguus | reverse complement strand
TGCAGGAGTAGGCGAAGAATATAGAGAATCTAGCTGGTCAATCTAACGAATTAGCGCTCCTTCCTGCGCCTTATCAAGAGTTTTTATTGCGTTGGAACGTGAGGAAAGGTCTGCGCGGCCATGGAAGCGGGCTCGAAGGCGTTGGTAAGGAACGTTAAATTGACGTGATAACGCGCTTAAATTCGGTTTTTGAGCGCGTTTAGCGGCTTTGTAGGCTTCAGAAATACGCTTCTCGATATCAGAATTAGAATTCATCTTGTTGGTGGTGTTTGGCAGTCTAAAAGGCTTCAAATTTATCGTTTGACTGAAAATTATCGTTTGACTGAAGCAGACCAACACCCGAAGGGGGGTGGGGCTGCTGACCTAAAGAGACGGCTATCTTCCATGTTTGCCCTGTTTGCACAGTTTCCCCGGCAGAACCCACACCGCCCTTTGATCCAACCAAATTTTATCCACCAGATCGATACAGTAGAGATTCTCAACTTCAACACATATCATTCTCCCTAAACCAACCCGCCAAAATGGTCCGTCAACTCAAGCACCACGAGAAGAAGTATGTCTCTATTACACCCCAATTTTCCAAACCAAATCCACAAGAAACCCTCTAACCAATACATCGCAGACTCCTCCGGAAGGTCGACCTCTACACTTACAAGTCGGACGGCAACCACCGCGAGCATGAAGTCACCTCGCGCTACCACCTCCAGTCGATGGACTACAAGAAGTACAACGCGCTGTGCGGATCCCTGCGACAACTAGCACACAAGCTCTCGCAGCTGGACCCGGACAGCGACCCGACGCGGAAGAAGATCGAATCGGAGGTTCTCGACAAGCTGTGGCGCATGGGGATCCTGAAGCAGAGCCGGGAGCAGGGCGCGGGGCTGTCGCGGGTGGAGCGCGAGGTGACAGTGTCGGCGTTTTGCCGGCGGCGATTGGGTGTTATCATGGTGCGGACGGGGATGGTGGAAAATCTCAAGACGGTAAGCTTCCCTTCGGCTCTTTTCCCGTGGAGGGTATTGGTGGAGGGGATGAGACCGACCGGGCTAATAACGGGCAGGCGCACACGTTCATCGAACAGGGCCATGTCCGGGTCGGCAGCGAGGTGGTCACGGACCCGGCGTACCTGGTGACCCGCAACATGGAGGATTATGTCACCTGGGTCGACAGCAGCAAGATAAAGCGGAGTATCATGCGGTACCGTGAGAAGATGGATGACTTTGATCTGCTGTGAGGCGGGTCGCGGGCGACATAGATACCCTTGGGATTTTGATTTTGATACTTGCATCAGTGCGTGGCGTTATGGATTAAAAGTTCGGTCTATTGTGCATGTGTGTATGTATGTATGTAGGTAGGTATGACATTTCTAACAAGTCGCTTCAACTATGCAAATAGGGTATGTCCAGTCTATGATATTGGGTATCACAACGCACGCCATGCTCAAAAAGGATCCTCGGGTGCGGTCAACGCACCGCGCGCAGCAGCAACACTGACTGAAAGCGCCAGGCTAAGACAAAGTGATCAAGTTTGCATTACGACGGGAAGATCACCGCCGCGTGACCGTAAACCTCCGCTTCAACTTCAACGCCTTCATGGCGCCCCGTTTTCTCTCGACGTCCGGCTCGTCCGGGAGATCCATGCGGAACCGGCGCACGCTACCCTCATAGTTCCCTTTGCCGTCTTTCCCTTCTTCGAAGAACGGCATGCGGCTGTCCCCGAACTGACACCAGCGGGGGGCCACGCGGCGCCAGAGCCCCCGGACGCCGCTGCTGGCGCGGTCGATCTTCTTGTACTCGCGTCGACGGGTGGACGGGGACGTCCAGTCGATGACGGTTGCGGGTGGCTGGATGGGCGAGGGGATGTCTGCGTCGGGGGCGGTGGTTGGCACGGAGTTTGTACGCAAGGGGGGAAGTCGGGCACCGTCGCGGCTTGAAACGGAGGCGTGGGTGCGAAGGATGGGAGATACAGGGGGCGAACCGATCTCCGACGATGCTCTAACGGTCTGCGGAGGGGTGGGAAGTGTCGACGATGGTGGGTTGTCCTGGAAGAGTCGACAGGACACTCGGTGGAGGGCAAGGAGATCCTCGCGACGGATTTCTGGGTCGTGGGTTGACGCGGAAGGGGTCAGAGATGCGTTTGTCGCTACACGACGGTGGGAGTGGAAGGAGCTGCGACGACTGTTGGGCCCTGAGCGGCGGGTGCTGCGAGAAGCGGACCGGTGATGGTCTCCGGATGGTCTCGCAGACGGCGAAGGGGGAGACATGGTGCGCTTTCGCTTGGGAGTGCGACGACTGCTTGGTCCTGAGGAGGGCGGCGTCACGTCTCCTGGGGGGTTGGCAGGGAGTCCTGAGCGTCTTTCCATGCTGGAGGGCTTGATGGAATGGGCCCTTGGAGACGGGGCCTCAGCGTCGAGAGTAATCTCAGCGATGTTGACTGTAGTCTTTCCGTTGGACATCGTTTCCTGGTGTGGAGGAGTATCTCGGCCGAACAGATGGAGAGCGGGAGCGGTTGAATGCAGCAGACAAGGCTGGCCATGCTTGGAGGTTGGAAGAGTGGCAAGGGGAGTGGACAGTGGGCGGCTATTGGTGTTATAGGAGATGTTTGTGTTGGCGCCGGGGTCCAGATGGCGAGGACATGTGAATGTAGCGGCCATGGTGGTTGGCGCCTAGGATCAGGTGCCGACGAGGGTTAAAGAGAGGATGATAGATGCGAGTCTGTTCACATGTCGGGATGCCAAATGGCACCAGTGAAGAGCAGCGAGAGGAGATCGGATCAACCGATGGGATCAGCTAGGGTATGTATTGTATGTATCCCGAGGCAAAGAATGAACAATCACGATCAAGGATGGATGGACGTCGACAGATGTATACAAAGGTGATCGGATTAGGGTTGTTGATCCATGGTCAGCATCAGGAGAAAGACATCGTGGACCCAGCCATGTGATGATCCCCAGAAGGAGGAAAAAGGATGTTCAAGCCAAACAAGGAGGAACTGGTCAGCTGCAGACTCTTTGATAATAAATAATCCCTCTCTTAGTGGCTTTCTCACCGAGAGTTCGTCCACTGCCGATCTTCCAGCAGAGAAAAAAACAGATGCCCAAAGCCACTAGGCCACTAGTTCTGCTGGATGGCACCATTTGTAGTGGGCCATTCCTCCCCTCTGAATCCGCAGTCCCTGCAGGTTGACTGTCGAATGCAGTTTCGGACCGACTCGCCGCAAGGGTCAAAGTTCCAGACTGACGATCGTCTCCGGTATTTGCTATTTTTCCTCCTCCCCCACCATGCGTGCCCCGCGTCGGGGATTTCATTTGTCTGCCTGCTTCACCGCCAGTCCGAGTGGGGTATCGATAGTATGTCTTGTCAATAATACGTTCATTATAGGGCAAGTCGCTGCCTAGTAGAGTGGAGTTGGAGGATGGAGTACTGCGTACGCGGTAGTTGGAGTAGTTTACAACCTCCGGCAGTCTACTTGCTACTTCGTGCGCTGTATATATATACCTATCTGACCTCGTCTAACATCGTACAAACCACCAATCGACCACAGATCTACAAGCACCGCTAGCAACATCAAGCTAAAAATAACTCGATGCATTTTGTCCGTTGGACAATACGCTATTTTGAAGGTACATAACCTCAGGTAAGACTGCAGAAATGGACAGATCACATGACTTATACTTCTCCAGTACCAACCAATCCCATCCACAGTTGTCTCCTGAACGAACGGATATACCTTCGTATAGCAATCCAAATGCCATGTACAGCCTTATAATGAAGATAATAAAGTCAACCCGTCCTCCATTCGAAGACACTGCAGGCTGCATCAGACAAAGGACCGTCCAAGGTACATACGCAGTCGGATTCCTTCAACATCCCAAATAAAGCACTTTCCTTTATTCTTATTTAACTTACACCAATCCTACGTCAAGCAGCCGGTAACCTCGCCGCTTCCTGTGAAGCAGACCTCTTGTAAAATCTACCTCACGCGTCACACCTCACCGTCACTGACGGTGAATTGTCATCATCGCGACGTCTTCCGCTGCCACATCCACCCCTATAAATACCCCCTCTCCCCCCAATCGCCTGCCCATTTTCTTCTTCCTTCTTATAACTCCCCAGTCGACGAGGCGGCACACCATCTGGCTTTGGCCACCATGGTGTCTCCGTCCTCTTGCCCCTTCCCCTCGCATCTATCTTGTATATTCTATATATAATCCCCACTTACAAACCCCCTTGACACATTCATCGTTTCATCAATCGGGCAGGGTGGTGGGCACAGAAAAAAAGAATGGTCTGCAAAAAACACAAGAGAGAGACCAAAGGAAAAAAAAAAAAAAAGGAAGAAGAAGAGGGGAAAAAACACAGGTTGGGAAGAGGCGGGCTTCACAACATCCCTCTAACAATAACAATAACACGCAGGGCTAACAGGTATCCTCACATAACTGGGCCCTTGGACGGGTGGCTGGGACGGGCCTGGGTTATCAGACGGTTGAGTGAGCGTCTGATAACGATCAACTTCTTCCTCTTCTGCATTTTGTGAGTCTACATCCCCTGCGATGGCCGTTGGTGACGAACTGAGCTGACTGCTGTATATGGCGAGCGAGTCAGAGTACATCAGGTCTTGATAATTTTCACGACAGCATGATGTCACTATTCGCTCGACAGCACATCCGACGATATACCAGTGTACGAAGAGTTGGGAACACGATGGGGTGTGATGGATAGGCCGTGTTTCTTCACTTGTATTTGTCTTTCAAACCATGAATCCTTCTGTTGGATGTTGAAAATAACCTGTTGTGTTTGTTCCATGTCTCCTGTGTCCTTCTCTCTTGTGATACATGAACCGTATACACGCCGAACAATCCATTTTACCACATATTCACAGAAACTTCCGGAGTTACCGGTATACTAGATGTACAAACACTTCTCCTCCGTCTAAACAATGCAGTGAGGCCTGTAAAGACATATGTTGCCTTTATGAAACTAAATCCGTCATCAACATGCCTTCCACTCTTCTCTTCCTCATCCGCATCTTCAGTGGATCCCAATACACAACTCCTCTACATCTTCCAAACAACCATTTCCTATTGACACTATATCTGTGAGGACAAATGAAGCTATACTGTATAATTTCTTGCCAAAGGCCCTCCAGTACGCTCATGAATAGTGGCGCTGGCGTGTCGCTCCTACCGTATCAGCATACTTTCTTCATCTGTCTATTCTGCTCTCACGCTTTGGCTTCCCTCCCACTTCGTTCCAATTCGTCTTTCTCACTCACAAGTTTCTGGGAAGGACTATGGAATAACTCCCAGCAGGGCAGTCTCCATCTAACATCTTCCTCTGGGGTGGTTTGACCAATCTCATCTAACCCTGGAACACGGGAGCGTTTGGATCTCAACGCATCCGGGTACAGTCGGGAACGGTATGAGTGACGGGAATCACAGAACATGAGGCTAACGGGATAGCAGAAGAGTATCGCAAGCGTAATGTACCTTAGCATTGACATCCCCCGATCCTTCTCCGCTCAAACTCAGTCAGGATGTCAAATACGTGCTGGCCACCCATCACACCACACCCGATCAGAATATCAGCCTAGTCTGCAGGAATGGATGACAAGAAAGTACGAAGAAATCAAACGGAGGTCCTGTGTCTGGAAGAACGAGATCCTAGCTGAGCTGTCTCCCTATGATTTTAACCACAGTTAGGATGCACGGCAAGGAGCGGTAGCTCGCGTTCCCCGTACGCCAGGCTTCTGATCCCGTTCTGCACATCGAGGGCGATGGAAATAATATGTAGTATGGAAGTGGGTAAGACCTGGAGAGGGACGAATATTGGCGGTACCTCAATACGACGTAGTCAAGAAGCCAGGCTGCTTTTTACCTGTTGGACTAAGAGACCATCAAGTCTAGAGATTCAGAATTCTCTGGATGAACGAACATAGGGATATTGTTTGGTGGGATTGCTGTATCCTCCAGCTCCAGCTTAGACGGGCTTATAGGAGCGCTCCTTAATGCCACCAGCTAGAATCAGCCGGCTATGAAAACACCCGGGGTGCTCTTATTGAGGTCAAGTGGCTGTTTTCGTTCAGAATATGAAAAGGGGTGTGGATATACAACAAGAAGTAACCAGAAACCTAAAATATTAAGAAAGCCACTAAGGATATAAGGTCTCTGCAAGATGCGTCCCTTAGTGAAATCTGCTGCAAACTTATCTACGTTAAGAGTTCGAACTTGTGATTGGGAATATAGGAATTTGTTTTCTTTACTTCCACTATTTTCTCACACTGGCTACTACGTACATTGCAGGTGATACAGAAGTCCCTTTCCGGCGGTCTAATACGGCTTCAAGCTAGCGAGCTTCTCCAGTTTGTCCGTCATCTTGAGCTTCTCTAATGGTTCTGTCCTCTCCAACCATCAATCATATGCTTCCCGTGTGAGTGAATATTGATATGCGGTCAATGGGTAGTAGCTTCCCACTTATGGAAGATTTCTTGCGATATCCACGCAGAGGGCGTGTAGCAGTTGTAGATAACGGTGGGTATAATGTCGGTTTTAGGTAGACAGCGTAGTGCATCTGTCGAGAATCCCACAGGATCAGGTCGCCGGGCTCGACGCAGAGATACAGTCCCATAGGTTATGTAATACGTCTAAGTCCAGAAATGATCTTTATTATATAGTTTTGCACCACCTATTCTTTTACAGTCCCGTTAAGTCAAAGCAGCAAAGGGCTTAAGCCGCCTCAGTTCGGTTCGGTTGGGCAGTAGACTGGACAGGACAGTATTGACTTTTACTTCTAATTGCCTTTTGGAAATAATAAAGGACGCGTGGGCCAACGCTGCTCGGGAGGTTGGTTGGGGGCGTTTCCTGAACTACTCTTGATGCCTTTAGTGGCATCTTGCGAAGTGAAGGTTGCAGAAATCGGTCAATTCTAGGCCGAGGGATTTTACAGGTGCCTTGTGATCGTGGACGGGAGACACCCGGTAATAGCATTTGTGATCCGGCAGTTAAGTCTACATTAGCTTACAGACAACGCGAAGCACTAACTAGAAGTAAGCTAGGGTGTCAAGCACTAAAATCGTGCGGACTGCGCCGCCGCCACCGGACCCGACTCCACGCTTTTGCCTCGCTCATCAGGTATTGCTTCTGTTGTTGAATTCTGCCCCCGGCTTCTCTTAGCTTGCTGCATATCCGGGGGTTCTGTCTTGTTTGACCGTATTCCAGTCATTATGCTCGCAACCCATCGAGTTTGGCAAGCACGCACGTAGTTTTCCGTTTCGATCTAAATGCCATGAGGCTTGAGATGGGCGAACTATATAAGCTTCCCCAGAGAGGCTAACTGGTTACAGAACCAGAGTGGTATTTCTCGGCTTTTATTGTACCGAGCTACGGCCTTGGATATTTTAACCCGCTCACCAGGCTTTCTATCCAGAAAATAGCCAAACTAGGCTTGCTTCTAACAGCCGTCACACCTCTCTGCCCTCTGGGATTGATATTCAGTCATAATGTGGCGGCGTCAGATTACAGTTGACGACAAAGCTATTACTGATGGATCTGGCATCACCCTCAGACAATCTTTGTTCCCCTGTTTTCTCGGTAAGTCTATTATTCAGGGGGTACGTAGTCATTACATTTCGCTCACGCCGAGCGTTAATCTAGTTACCATTCTTTTCTTCCTCTGGGGATTTGCCTATGGCCTCCTTGATGTCCTCAACTCCCATTTCCAGGCGGAACTCAATATTACGGCCAGCATGGCATCTGGCCTATCAGCGGCTTACTTTGGCGCATACTTCCTATGCCCTTTAACGATCTCAGGTTGGATTCTGCGTCGTTATGGGTTCAGGGTGACATTCATGACTGGGTATCTTATAGAAGTATCACATGTGTACCCCCGTGCTGATTGAGGTGTAGTCTTGCTATCCTAGCTTGTGGCTGCCTTCTCTTCTGGCCCAGTGGCATCAAGGCCTCCTTTGGTGGTTTCTGCGGTAGCATGTTTGTTGTCGGCGCAGGCCTATCCACACTCGAGACCGGAGCCGACAGCTTCCTTGCAATTTGCGGTCCCCCGCGTTATTCAGAAATTCGACTGAATCTTGCTCAGGGTGTACAAGGGATTGGTTCGTTTGCAGCTCCATTACTCGCATCTCGTGTCTTCTTTGCCAGCACTGTGAACACCAGACAGGGTCTGAAGAACGTGCAATGGGTTTACCTGGGGATTGCCTGTTTTGTGGCTCTTCTAATTATCTTGTTCTACATCGTCCCCATGCCAGAGGTCACGGACGCAGACATGGGTCTACAGGAGCAAGAATTCTCCAGCACCGAAGTTCGGCCTTTCCTCAAGCAATACAACCTCTTCCTAGGAGTTTGGAGTCAGTTCTGCTATGTGGGTGCTCAGGTCGCCCTAGCGAACTATTTCATCAACTTTTGCCAGGAGTCTGGCTACGACTCCGCCATGTCATGTATGCCCCTCGTCCATCTATCCCTGCTTGTGACTCCATCTGAATAGTGCTGTTTAGCCAACCTTCTAGCCGTCGGCCAGGGTCTCTACGCGTTTAACCGGTTCGTCGCCAGCGGCTTGATAACCATCGGCTGCAGGCCCCGGCACGTCTTGGCCGTCTGTCTGGTGCTGTGCTTTGTTTTTGGTGTCGCTGCGGTCACGACGCACGGTCATGTTAGTGTCGCTATGCTGATACTGGTTCTATGTTTCGAAAGCGTGCGTCATCCCAATCTCGTCATTCGTCCATACGTGACTAAACACCCTGTAGGCCTGCTTCGCCACCATTTTCACCCTCGCCTTGCGCGGTCTGGGCCCACACACCAAACGCGGCGGCAGCATGCTTGTCGCCGCCATCTCAGGCGGAGCCGCTATCCCACCGATGACAGGCGCCGTAGCAACAAGAACTGGCAATTTCCACAAGGCAATGGCCATCCCGACAGCGTTTTATGTCCTTGCGTGGGTGTTCCCAGTTTACGCTAATACAGTCAGCAAGGACCTGTTGGATGGCCATCGGGACGCGGACTTGAACATTGACACCCAGCGTGCGATACTTCGACAAAACGCGGAGGAATTGAAGGACCTGGAGTCAAAAGATGTCGCAGAGAATGTGAAGACTGTTGCTGTGTAGAGCTAGTATATTGCAGAGAGAAAGGGCGGTTACTACTGTCAGTCTGCAATGAGAATATGCTGGTAGAGCACGCCTTACTCCATGATCCGTGCACCCTAGTGTGTGATAACAGCAGGCCACATGCGGATGCTTACCAGATACGGCCACTCCGGCGAAATGTACAATGTTTTTGCTACACTACAACTAATGAGGCTCTGAAATTTAGGTCTGCCTGAGCCTACTCGGTGGATTAGAAAAGTCCAAAGCACTAGGTAGGCTTCGTCATGTTGGACAGAGGCTGTACCGTTGTCAATATCACTTCTCGTGATGTAAATGATTCTCACAAAATTTATTCAATCCATGACGCGCAATGGATAGGAAATTGTAGCCTCGTTGGACTGAAACCTTGTAAATCTACACAGGCTGTGCATTTCTGCCAGGATCAGGTTGGAAACCCCATGACTCAATAGTGCGAAAGCAAAGGGAAGGAGACGACCTCGAGATCCAGAGGGTGGTTTAGCTCTTGTGGTCGAGGAATTTCAGCGGGGCTCATGGGAGAGAAGGTTGGATGGAAGTGGAGGGAGTTGTGCGCGCAGATGTAGGGGTACCCTAAGATGGTTTGTCACACCGGACAAGTTATATAGAGTGGCCTATATGTACGAACGGAGAAAGTCGTATCATGACAAGCATCAATTCATAGCTAATTACACCGCGTATACAAATTCCTTGTTCTCCCAATCCGTGAGATCCAAGAATCTATTCAAGTCAGCCTTGTGCACGGAGCGGGAAGGAGGTTGATAGACTTACTCTTGATTTTCCAGACGAACATAGTCAGGGCTCGCCCGAGCCCGGGCCTTCTTCGTATTCTGTCTCTTGTACCACCACAGAATGAAGAGAATGAGGAAGATACAGACACCCCAGCAGACGATGATGGTGATTTCGGCGGGAACGTAGCGCGGTGCGTCTTTCGGACGGAAGATCTGGGGGCCTGTGACATCGCATGTTAGCGCTATAAAACGAGATCCTGATAGTATGGATCCCTTACCGATGATGTTGCCGGCACAGTATCCGATCAGGTACAGGGCAGCCACGGTGGTCTTTTTAGTGTAGCCGGCAACGTTGGACGACACCATGGACAGAAGTGCGACGAATGGGGTCGGGCTCGCTTGGGTCATGTAGTAGCCGATAAGACGACCGACGTTGTTGTCCAAGGGGAGCGCGACGATCAGAACCATTCCGACAATTGACGCGATCAGGCCTCCCATGCTGCAAAGGAGACGCTGGTTTGTATACTGGCCGACTATTCCGTTGAGAACGAGCGCGATGACCTCGACCGCGCCGCCGGGGGCGCCATAGAGAAGACTCTCCTCGGCGGTATATCCGAAGCTGGTGATCTGGATAGGAGTTAGGCGAATGCTCAGTCATGCTGCAGGGATGGAATCACTGACCAGCTGGTTGAAGAAGTTGGTGATTCCACCGTTGGGAATGTCGGCAATGAGGGCGTAGAAGAAGAACGCCCAGGTCATCGGGTCGATCAGCGCTTCCTTGACCTGGTACAGCTTGAAATGCTTGTTTCCAATTCCTTGCTGATTAGACCGCACGCGGACCACCGCTAGGATCCGGTCCTCCTTCTTCAGCCAGCGCGCATTCAGCTGGTTGTCGGGCACGACCCAGAGGAAGATCAGTCCGAGACAGACGGTGAGGAGGCCGGTGACGAGGAAGACAATCTTCCATGGCTCGATTGACGAGCCGTGTTTGGCGGTTCCCACTGCAATACCGTACGCAACGAAGCCGCCAAGGACTTGGCCCCAGCCGTTAAAGCTGAACCAGATGTTGACACGGCTGCCCTGTTCCGCTTTAGTGTACCACTGTGAAAGCATTAGAGCCGGCATGCTATGATACACGATGGTAGGTGGCAATTGTCAAACCTACCTGGGAAGTCAACAGAGCAAAACCCGGAGTGACCGAGGCCTCGAACACACCGAGGAAGAACCTATGGATGATGAATATAGGAGAGAGGTCGCTGGGTGAGATTCCTACCGAATGGCAATGGCGCCGGGGTAGTTGTTGACGGCAGCGAAACAACAGAGGATGGCGCCCCAGATGATGATACAAGCGGCGGAATACTTCCCGAGGGGAAGACGCTGGAGCAGTCGGTTGGTTGGGTATTCCCAGGCCAGGTAGCCTGTTGAAGGGCTTCATGAACGCTTGTCCGTTTCTGTCGGGGGGCTACGACTCACCGAAGTAGAACAAACTACCCAGCCATTGGTACTGGTCGCCTTTCAGGTTGATGTCTTCTTTGATTCCCATGACGCTCGCGTAGGACAACGTTGTTTCTGGGTCTGTTAGACGCTTTGACCCGCAACTACAAGATCGAAGCACTCACTGTCCAGGTAGTTCATTCCGTAGACAAAGCACATAATCGGCATCATCCGCCAGTCGATAATTCTCAAAAGTCGCTTGTTTGTTGCCTCGTCCAGCTCGATTGTCTCGCCCTCGAGTTCCTGGAAGGCCTTCAGGGCCTCGTCTCCATCCTGAGCATGTTTCTTCAACTTCGGGTCGATCTTGGACGTGTCCTTCTCCACATCCGCTGCGGTGGGCGGAGGAACATCCTTTTCGTCTGCCATTTCCGATGGGGATGTGTGTACGGAGTGTGAGGATGGAATGGGAAGAGAAAATCGGAGGAGGATAAAGCAAGAGAGGGGAAACAACGTTTACATACTACGTAGGACGTAGGCGGGAACTCTCCGCACTGGAGCAGTGACACGACATACTCCGTTAGTCACTCCTCTCAGGAGAAACCTAGTGTTATCTTAGCCTTCCTGGTCGGGGTTCGCTTGCATGACCAGCGGCCGATGATAAGCAGCTGATATCTGGGGTAGGAGACACTAGTGCATTAGTAGAAGCACTTTGCCGAGGAGGGACAAGCAAGCTTATCGAGGGTCCACCTGCACCCGTCGCGTGGTGAGGGGAAAGAGGAGGGAGTCGAATAGGGGATGGATGGGGAGTAAGATTGGTACTATCGTACTATCGTACTATATAGGTGTTAACGTTCACCAACGGTCCGAAGTTATCCATTGGATAGTTTGCCGACGTGTATACTTTCATAGTGAACACTATGTACAGACAGCGAAAACACTAGGTATGTGCAAACAGCGAACAACTGCGGAGACACTGTGGCGCATTGGCCTTCAGCTCCCGCGGCTTATTGACATCGCATTGTTCAGTCGGACGACGTCATGGCCGGCGCCTCTGCCCATTCAGATCGAGGGCTGTATCCTTCGGCCTCCAGATTTATCTCCGACGTTGTCTTCGCAAATATTATCCTGAAGAAGGTCAGAATAAGTCATGGCCATGCAATGCCATCGTCCCTTATCGATGCAGTATGGCGTCTTATCAGTGACCAAACAGGCATCCACCACGGTCTTGGCTTCGGATGCTTATCAGTGGCTGGCTTGTGCAAAATACGCAGCACACAGCATGAACATTACCTATCTCCTATCAACCGCGACCCACTAGGCTAGCATACATTCTATACGGCGTACCAGCTAGATTACTCCCGCCCGACCCGCGCCAGATACGCCTCCCATCCCTCCTTCTGGTACCGCTGCGCGGCCTCGACCGGGTCCGGCGCGGCATAGATGCCGCGACCCGCGATGATGAAGTCGGCCCCGCGACCAATCGCCGACTCGGGAGTCTGGTACTGCTGGCCCAGCTTGTCGCCCTTGGACGAGAGGTTCACACCCGTCGTGAACACGACAAAGTCCTCCTCGTCCGAGGGGGCGGAGGCCTCGGAGCGCACCGCGCCGAGCGAGCGGGTCGACACGAAGCCCATGACGAAGTTCTTGTATTTGCGCGCGTAGTCGACCGACGCGGTCGTGTAGTGGCCCGTCGCCAGCGACCCCTTGGAGGTCATCTCGGCGAGGATGAGCAGGCCGCGGTGCGGGCCGTAGGGGAAGTCTGGGGCGGCGGTCGTCTGGGCGAGCGCCTCGACGATGCCCTCGCCCGGCAGCACGCTGCAGTTGATAATGTGCGCCCACTCCGAGATGCGCAGCGCCCCGCCGTGGTACTGCTTCTGCACCGTGTTGCCGATGTCGATGAACTTGCGGTCCTCGAAGATGAGGAAGTTGTGCTTCGCCGCGAGCGCGTTCAGCCCCGCGATCGTCTCCTCGCTGAAGTCGGACAGGATGTCGATGTGCGTCTTGATCACGGCAATGTGCGGTCCGAGTCCTGTGCGTCCATTGCGTCTCCCCGTTAGTCTTTGGTCTCCGTCGGCGGGGATGCCAGCGTGGGTGGTGCCCTACGGTCAGCCAGCTCCAGCAGCTCCTTCGTGGTCGACACGTCCGCGGACACCGTCACGTTTGTCTTCTTCGCCTCCGCTACCTCGAATAGCCGCTTCACGAGCGGGTTGGGGTGCGTGCTGGCACGGACGCCGTAGGTCAATTGGGACTTGGACGACATGGTGGAGGGGGAATGCGGGGTGCAGCTGTCGGGGTTCGTTTTGGTCAGGCGGAGTTGCGACGGTTGATGATGCGAGGGGTGGCAGATCGTACCTGAAGCGGGGGTTATTTAGGAGACGACGCTACACGTCATGCACAATGGTCCAGTGTGAGTGAGTGAGAACTCCGGTAGAACACACTTCTCGCGGGCAAAAAATCGATATCGATCTCGATAAGACCCGCCTCAGCCACAACCACCGCCACGCTTCGGATGTGGGGTCAGCCACATCTCGGCTAAGAGAATACTAGTTACTCCTAGTGTAGTAGAATGATGGATTGTAAACAAACAGTCGCGGCAAATATCCATATCATTATCCAGGCGTCGGTGGAGCTACAAATTATCGCCATTCAAAATCTCATCCGCTGACCCAAACACACTTGCGCTTAGAAAGAAACCAAGTCCCGGGCCACGCCAAAGACACTCAACCCCCAAAGGCCCGCCTGGGCGAACCAGAAGAACGCGCCCATCATTCGGCCCATGCCCTGCGCCTTGCCCGAGTAGACGTATCCGTAGAGGTAGAGCGCACGGAAGACGAACCATGCCCCACCCAGGGCCGTCGCCAGCTGCGGGTACTTCAGGCCGGCAACCAGGATGGAGAGCATCGTCTGGGGCGCATTCTCGAGGAAGTTGGCGTGGGCCCGCTGGGCGCAGTTGAACTGTTCAGCTTTGGCCTGGATGGCGTTAGCCCTTATGCCGATTCTCCGCGCGTCTTCGAGAGATCTGTCTCGGCGTGGGGTAAGCATGGTGGGTCTCTTACATTGGACCGGCATTCATCCACGGTCGCGTAGCAGTGAGGATAGGGGACCTTGGCGGGCTTGCGCAGTCCGGTCGTGATGGCGCCGTGCACGAAACCCAGGACGGGAATAGCTCCCAGGGCAACGGCGATGACAGATCTAGATCCGTGTTAGGGTGGAAGCATGTTGGGTTGGTGCATGGTGACTGACCCGTAGTTATCAGGAACAACAACAGCAGGCATGGTGGTTCTGGAGTGGATAATAACAATAATGTAGGCAAGAGGTGATGCTGATGGGGGGTGGTGCAGCAATATATATGGAGGGGAACCCCTTAGGGAACGGATGCCTGACGTCAAATTGGCCCGAAAGTTCCTCCTCGGAGCAATCGTCGAACCGACCCCGACCAGGAACCAACCTGCACCACCGCCAATCATTATCCTAGGAGTAATTCTTTGGGCATAGAAGATTCGATCTATATCTATGGCAGAGGTTCTATTCTGATTACAACGTCCACGCCAATTGAACATGCAGATGCATTCATGGGTTTATCGCTCACTGATTTCATCTATATATAAATCGCAGTATCTATATCACAGTATGTTCAGCCTCCCATCCGGCTCACACTGCCGTACTTGGCCTGCCAGGCAAAGAAATACAGGAGTGCCCCCAGAGGCTGTCCAACGACGCAGAAGCTGACCCAGAAGATCGTATTACCGATCACCTTACCCAACGGATCCTTCATCTTTTCCAATGGTGCGGTAATGGCGATCAACGGCAGCTGGAACAGCATCCCAACGAGCGCAACACCTGACCCCGTTAGCAAAGCCTCGTGTGTCGAGAAGGAACCATACCTATCATGTTGTGCGTGGGGATCCCCACAAGCAGCTCATGGAGAAGAGCCGAGATGGTAAATACCACAGTGCTCGCAAAAAGAGGGCTGTACCCCCGTCCTATCAGCGGAGAGTATACATGTCGCTTCATGAACTGGTACACCGGTCGATTCCACGACCGCCAGTAGACGCCCAGACTGGGACTATTCCACCAGTCTGTGTAAAACTCGCGATCACCGAACCTCATGATCTCAGCCAACGCGTTCAGGAGGGACTGGAAAAGCGCGAAGAAACCGGCCAGCCAGATGACCAGCGAGATCGTGGACAGCTTCATTACACGCTCAAAGATGGATGCATATGCCATGTCGCGGATTTTGTCAATGGAATTGCGCAGAACTGGCGCCGCATACTGAGCCGAGAGGAGCCAGATAAAAACAGACAGACACACGAACTCGAACAACCGTTTGGCCACGAACTGCCAGCGGATGGAAGGCGTCTTGGGGTACACTGGCTGGTACAGAAGCGTCGGGGCCAGCCAGAAGTAGGTCAGATTCCCCAAGGTGATGTTTTTGGGATACGGAAGGCTGGAATAGATCTCGGGAAGGGCCGACTCCACCGACGCGTTCAGCATCGCCTCGCGCAAGTCCCGATTGGTGAATGCATACGACCAGTTCTTCAGAGCGACGACGATCGCGTGTACCTCACAGAGGGTGCCGATTCCAGGATGATGGATGTAGTAGTACACGACGAAGCTCGTGATGGCGAGATTGAGGACGATATTGAGGATGTGGAAGGACAAGGCAAACCGCCAGATATGTCGAAACGCACGTGCTTCACGCTCACCCTCTTCGGCTGATCCGTCCTTCTTCTTCCGGCCAACAGTCTGCTTGGCCCTACCCGCTGCAGCCAACTCCAGCAGGTAGGCGATGAACAGCTGCCATGGGACAAGGGCAAACAGCATAGACCCGAGGACCACGTCTTGCTTCCGATAGTCATGGCATTTGATGCAAATCAGGACACCATACTGTTGTCTGGTATTAGTGACTGTAGAGACAGCCGCCCAGAGTAATTCACTCACCTTCATGTAATTCTCGATAACCAATCGGAGGTTCATAGCCACTAGTCATGGGTCAGCATAGGTTCGCCGTCCGATTCACAACATGTAGGCCACCGACCTAACACAATCACCATGAGGTTCCGGAATCCGAGGAAACTCGGCGAGACATTGGAATCCCGGCTGAGACTGGAATGGCGCACTTCAGAGTGATACGCTGCGACATGGCGGTACTTGCTCCGTCGTCGTCCTTCTCCATTTCCTCCATTTGCTCCATTTGCCTCACCGGTCGGTGTTAAAGCATCGGATGTGCCGCCGTTCGCCTGAGACCGGGATGACCGGGAGGCGACATTGCCGTTGGCCATCAGGGCCGTGGTGGTCGCCGATGCTTTGGCCTGAGTATCCATCGCCAGTTCGTCTCCCAGCGTACAACCCGAAAAAGCAGAGCAAGCCAAACAACAATCTAGGACGGGAGATTCCGAAGCCGATAAGCAGCGTGAGAGGAGCACTGAAGGGAGATATCACTCGGTTCAATTGCGGAGATGGATGCCTCGGAGCATAAGGGAAGGGCACGTAGGGATACGGTCGGATCAGTCATGACACGATGACTGGAAGGAGATTATAACGTAGCAGAGGGAGCGAGGGAGGAGGACCAAGTGTAGCATGGCGGGGTTATCAGGACCGCCAGCATGATTGCGACAGGTGAGCGCAAAGGCCCTCGAAGATGACCGGGGGGTTGATGAGTTGGGAAAGGTGCTCGGCCGCTAGTGGCCAATGACGGACCGCCGCCCCGTCGCTGGCCGACAGTCAACGACCATCAATCCATCTCCGTCGATGCACGCCATGCACGTCCAGACTCGCCGTTGAGCTTCCCCCCCAGTCCGTCTCCTCCTGGTCTGCTCACTCCCCGCTGGTCAGAGTTCTCTGACAGCTGCTTCTCGACCTCTCCACCGCCCCACCCTTGTCATGGTCACGACTTTCGCCCGTGATTGTTTCGTCTGCTAGCTTCTTCAGCTGTTCCCTGCAAACTCCGACCTGCTTCCGGACGGCCCTTTCCGGCCATGGCTTACTACGACGAATCTGGAGGCGACTCCCAGCCCTATGGAAGACCGCCCAAGTCCTATGAAGGTGGAATTTTAGGACCGCGACGTCCGCGTACGTTCGAATGCCGCCCTTGACTTCTCTTTGTCTTCCCGGCACCCCCAGCTAACCAACACTCCCAGGACTGGTCACGGATTATGGCTCCTCCCTCGTACAGTGGATGCGCACGCGACGGCCGCGATACAAGGGGGGTCATCGGATGGAGACGGAGAGACCCAGTGCAAGCTACGTTGTGGATGTGAGGCTGGTCGATCGCGTTACGAGCTTCATGGATAGTGGGCTAACGAGTCACTGTTGAATAGATGCTCCCTCCTCTGGCACGAGTGCATGCCCCCGCGGACACCATACCCGTGCGACATCTACATCAATCTATTGGAAAATCGAAAAAACCGATCACGGTCGTACGATGGACACCAGAGGGACGACGTTTACTCACAGGCGGACACACCGGAGAGTTCATGCTGTGGAATGGAACAGCGTTCAATTTCGAGACTGTCATGGATGTGCGTAGTCCTCTCCTGTAGAGAGCGTCGGTCGCTGACTCTGTGAATAGGCCCACTATGACCAGCTGCAAGCCGGCGTCACCTCCATATCTTGGTCCCACAGCCACGACTGGCTGATTTCGGGCGGCCAGAAAGGCGACATCAAATACTGGCGCCCCAACTTCAACAACGTCGAAACCATCGATGATGCACATCACGATGCAGTGCGCGATCTCGCTTGGTCGCCGAGCGACACGAAATTCCTCTCCGCGTCCGACGACACCACGTTGAAGATCTTCGATTTCACCTCCCGGACGGCGGATACCGTTCTCACCGGCCACAACTGGGATGTCAAGTCCTGTGACTGGCATCCAACCAAGGGCTTATTGGTTTCCGGATCGAAGGATCACCAGGTCAAATTCTGGGACCCGCGGACGACAAGGTGTTTGACTACGCTCCACAGCCACAAAAATACCGTTACGGCCACCCGATTTTCCCGCGTGAATAGCAACCTGTTGGCGACTTCCTCGCGCGATCAGACTGCCCGCGTTTTCGACCTACGTATGATGCGCGACATCTGCATCCTTCGGGGGCATGAAAAACCGGTTTCCTCCTTGACCTGGCATCCCATCCACAGCACGCTCATCTCGACCGGCAGTGAGGATGGATCGCTGTACCACTACCTGCTTGATGAGCCGAACGTGCCATCGGGACAGGCGCCTACGATCGCCCCGTACGACAGTACCGATCCCGCCAATACGCCTGCGCAGGTGATCTACCCGGCCCACCGTATTCAATATGCGCATAGCGCGACGATCTGGTCGCTAGACTGGCATCCTCTTGGTCATATTCTAGCATCTGGCTCCAAAGATAATTTCACACGGTTTTGGTCTCGTGCGCGACCGGGCGAAACTAGCTACCTGAAAGATCGTTTCCACATTGGCGAAGAAGCGGCCGAGGCCCAGGGCACTTGGAACCGGGGCTTTGGGAAGCGACAGATGCGTGAAGAGGAGGAACAGGAGCTCCAGGACGAGGCCGAGGGCCTTGTTGATCAGAAGAAGTCCGCCGGTTCCTTCCTTCCCGGGATCCAGATCGCACCTCCAGGCAATGCTCCCCAGCAAGACGGCATGGGTTCACTGCTGCCCGGGATTGGCGCCCCGCCGCCTCCTCCGGCGGCGGGCATGCCTGCTTCCATGCCTCAGATGGACCCCAGCCGTCTAGCTGCCCTCTTGTCTGCGCAACCGCCACCCCAGGCCAACGCCTTCCCCCCAAACACTGGACTTCCCGGGTTCCCCATGCTTCCTGCATTGTCTGGAACACCCCCGGCTAATCTTGATCTCGCCGAGCTACAGAAACAGCTGGTCTCCCAAGGGATCTCCCTGCCACCTAACTTTCCCCAAAATTTCCCCGGAATGCCCCCTTCCATGGGGGCTGGCGGTCTCCCCGGCCTACAGGGGGGT
Source organism: Aspergillus ambiguus (assembly GCF_047715705.1). Lineage (NCBI taxonomy): Eukaryota > Fungi > Ascomycota > Eurotiomycetes > Eurotiales > Aspergillaceae > Aspergillus > Aspergillus ambiguus. The sequence continues at coordinate 187,085 of NW_027395558.1, read as the reverse complement.
GGAACGCCTAGCAACGGATTTGGAAGATGATTTTCGAATAGTGTGCCTTTATTCGGGTTCCTGGAGATAACTGGCGTATGCAGGTGGCGTAGGCTTTCGGGATCATTGGCGTGTATTCATAGCGACAGATTTTGCGGGATGTGACAAGGGCGTGGCGAGCAGCGTCGCTGGTTGTTTGTTTGGCGATATATGATAGATTCATCTGGGATGGCAATATATGTGATCTGCCCACTTTGATGCACTTCAGCTCATAGGCCACCCTGCATAGGGAAGCTAGAAAGGATCAGCACCAGCACGTTGATACCGCCCCATAGCATGGGTACCCATGTGGACATCCGGAAGTTTCCTGCTTCGTAGACGCTGCCAAGACTGACGTAGATTGTTAGTGACTGACTGTTTTCTCGCAGACAACCTAGATAGCAAGCAACACCCACACTGCACCAATAATGCTCCCCGCCAGAAGCGCTTCCAAACATCCGATGATAACATAAATAACGGGGATAGCTAGTGAGATGCGCCACGTGCGGCATTGCATAGCCACAGCCCAAGCTGCGACGGCTGCATGGGTTGCAGAATAGAAAATCAAGGTCCAGTAGAGGGTGAAGCGACAGATGTCGCTGGTATAATAGAGATAATAAGCGACGTTATGGGGTCTTGGGAATGGATCATAGAGCGACGGGAATTCGGGGGTCTGGTAATTGATCGGCACACGGTTGTTGGCCATTTGCGTCCGACACAGGTTGGTCGCCCTGTCAACGGCGACGGTGATGCAATATAGAGCGAGATAGCATGGTATCCCTCCACGAAGCTGACCGGTAAGGATGGAGGATGTGACGATGGCAGTTGTTTGCGGCGGAAAGGTGGTGTTTGCATTGTTTGCCGGTAGGTTCTAACCTCGGCAGGTGATCTGGGGTTCTCCGCGGTAGACGTCGGGTGGGTTCACCAACTCCGTTCGAAACATCTCCCCTAACACTCCCACCCTTCAGGAGTCTCCAATGTCCCTGTCGCAAAACTGCGCATTGGCAGCGGCTACTCATCATGGCTACAGAGCGCTCTTTAGGTGCTCTCTTGCGATCCCTCCAAGCTCCCTCGGCCGAACTCCAGGATGCGTTTACGTGAGTGATACTCCATCTCCGCTCGTCGGCTCAGCCCTGCCACTAACATCCGTTCCATAGACTGCTTCCCACCGCCACAAGCTTGCTGTCGGTCCTGGGAAACCCCTTGAATCTTAGCCTACTATCGTCGCAGCTGTTAGCAGCCCCAGCAATATGGGATCATGCCGTCGATCTCCACGCCTGCCGGAAGATTATCAGCGTCTTCAACACCGCTGCTATGGCCATCCTTCAGAACGAGGCGTCGGATGACCCCCGTATCCCCTACGGTCGACCCCGGAAGATCGAACGTGAGGCATGGCTCAAGGCGGTCGTAAGCGGAGCCGACGACAAGTCCCCGCGGTGGAGACATCTGCTGCTTATCGGAGGGGTTCTGCTCGGGTTCGAAGGACAGAACCGCCAGGGTCTGCCGTGGAATGTTCGCAAGAAGCTGGAATCTGCCTTGGTAACCGCTGCGGAGCTGGCTCTGGAAGAGCTAAACCCCCAGAACGAGATCGAAGGACTCTGCGTCACCATGGTACTGAATTATTGCTTCGAACTCTTGTCTGATTTCGAGCGTACTAAGCTCGACTATGACCGTTTGCTACCCGTCATGATCCATGCGGCTTACTTCTCCCCGGAGGGTCTTGAAGGTGGCTATTTTCTTGGGACGGTTGATAAGGATATTCTGGAGGGTCCTAGCAAGCGGTTCATGTGGTCGCCGCAGTCGGACACTTTCATGCGTGTGACATCTATCTCGTCGAGTCCTCTCATTTCCGCCTTGGGGCCTCTCTCTAGACTGATGGCGCATGCGGTTGAGAATACTCGCGATCCGAGACTCGTGGCGAAATCGGTTGACCACATTGCTGAATTCGTCCGTACGCTAATGGTGCAGTGGCGCCAGAACAAATTGTCAGAGGTGGATAGGGCAGAGGAATCGGACTTCTTGGATGCTGAATCGTTGAAGAACACCATTCCTAGTCTCTGGAAGCTCCTTCGCAATACCCTGTATTCCACGGTTATTGTGCTTCGGGCTGTTTTGGGAAGGGTAATTAATGATCGTGCATTGGCAGCTAACCAAAGTGAGTGTCACTGGATTTAGTGGGTTGTCGCGTAGCATTACTGACGGGGAACAGGTGCACCGTTTCTCTCGATGCAAGCGCTCCATATACTGCGCAACCTCTATTTTATTTCGTCACGCATCGGGCCAAACTCCACGTCACAGCACATGTTTGTTACGTTGACCGCAGTGGATATTCTTTCTCAGTACCCTGATCTCGCGGAGAATTTCCTGAGGAGTATCAAACCAAACGATCTGGGACAAATCCCTGCGCACCCTCTTGAGAGAACTCTCGATCTTTTCTTCCTCAACACGGCGGAGCTTTTCACCACCATCCTCTCCTCTAAGTGCAGCGAAGAGCTGCTCATCTCCGCTGCCCTCCCCTATCTCCCCGCCGGCGGGAACAACCATCTCCTTGAGATCTTTGAGGCGGCGCATAGTGTGGTCCTGGCCGTATTCGCCATCCCTGAGAATGCCGCCCTCGCGGCCAAGCATCTGCCCTTCTACATTGACAACCTCTTCGCGGTGAGTTTCTATCTACATGACTAGGAGCGCCCTGCTAATTGCTCTGTAGGTTTTCCCGCAAAACCTTTCCATTCGCCAATTCCGTCTTGCGTTCAAGACCGTGCTTCAGGTTACAGCCCCTCCTTCGCCGATCGCGAATCAGCAGCGGCTCCTCCCATCCATCCTTCTTGAGGTTCTTTACGACCGCGCGCTGCACGCGCGGACTGACCCTCTGCCACCGTCGGCTCAGGGAGGAGCTGATGCCAACATGGGCCAGACGACGCCTCTGTCCGAACAGGCCGCCCTCACTCTTTCCTTGATCGACGGGCTTTGCTTCCTCCGTGTCGAAGATCTGGAGGAGTGGCTCCCGCTGGCAGCGAACCTGATCAACACCATTCGGGAGTCAGAGATGCGCCACACGTGCGTCGAGCGTTTCTGGGACGCTCTGAGCAACGGCGAGATGGATGTCGAGCGGGCGCATTACTGTGTGACCTGGTGGAGCACCAAGGGTGGGCGCGAGCTCATCCTGTTTGGCAATGAGCCCGAGATGGCGGAGGCCCACGGCCAGGGCGCCTATATGAGCGGCGCAGTAGGGGCTGTCGCTCCCGAACGAAGCTCTAAACTGTGATTTCCCTTTGTACATATGACCCGGACTGGTTTGGCTTCGCATCTGGGTTCCCACCCACGGCGTTTGGTGCAGCATTCGATACCACGAGCGATTCCTCGCATTTTTGTGCAATTAGAACTGTTGACGTATTGTACTCGAGCCTATATATATCTCATCTGCGTATGCAACAGACGCGCGCGCTTCTATCGTATGCCGGGAATCCCCACCCAAGTTCTCTTCCTGTATCTCTCGTAATCCTCGCCGAAGAACGCAACCAGGAATCTCTCCTCGCCTGTAAAGCACGAATTAGCATAAGCACTATTCCACCAGGGGGCGCGGACACGGCAGAGCATACGCTTAATCCGACCATGGAAGAACTCCCACAGCACAACCGCATACCCAGCCAGACAGATCACGTTGCCGAGCACCAGCTGCGTACCGAGCCCCCACCAGAAGAACCCAAAGTAGCTGGGATGTCGCAGCACGGCATACACCCCGTGGCAGACCAGCGTGTGGCCGTCCTTGCGTTCCACCTGCACCGTGTGGTTGAAGTTACTGCCGGCCTGCGCCATCGCCACCGTCCGGACGACCTGTCCGAGCACCATCAGCACCATCCCCGCCACCACCTGCAGCTTGACGCCGCCCACGGCGGCCGTCCAGGAGACGTAGCTCTCCGTGGGCCAAAATACATGCGCCAGGAGACACTCGACGACGGCGGAGATGTGGGCGATGTTGTAGGCCCATCCGTTCGAGGAGAGGAGGAATGCCGACACGGACGCATGCCGGGTGTTGTGTGCGGCGGTCACGTAGAACTCGAGGAAGTGGAAGACGCAGAGCGAGGAGAGGAAGAACGGGATGCGCCAGAGGGGCGTGGTGGTGAGAGCGACGAGGGCGACGGTCAGCGCGACGGAGAGCCCGAGGGTCGTGCCGATGAGGAAGGCTCGGAGGGAGATCCCTGCGAGGGATTTCTTGCCGCCGGGGTAGTTGGATGCGTCGAGGGTTGGCGGCATTGTAGTTGTGTTTCGGGGGGAGGCGTAGGATGCGGAGGGGGAGGGGACGCGGGAGCTGGCGGAGGAGGTGGAGGGTGAGGACATCTTGAGGGAGGAGAGTGATGAGCGGTGTTATGAGGACATGGTGATGAGGGATTGGTTATATAGGTCTGCTGGGGAGTGAGAATGGGTGAGGAACAATAGTGGCGGAGAGAAACCATATGAGATTGTCGACGGGGATGGAGCAGTTCCGCCTTGCCCGACGTGGTTAGTCCCGTCCTGGCCGGCTGTATATAGTAACAGGAGGGACCCCGCATGGACCTGATTCTCGATATGATTCATAGGTTTCATTGATTGATTGATTGATTCTCTGGGCTACGGATTCCCCTCCCACTGGACTAAAATGGATCTCTCAGAAGCCGGTCTGCGGCTCAATCGAGAAAAGATGAGTCGAGGCGAACTCTACTACGCCTTCACCCCCGATCTGATCGCTGCGCGCGCTCGCTGCGTACGGGCCTGTCGCCGATTCAACAATGAAGTCGATGATGTTTCCCGCCGGCGGTTGCTAGAGCTGTGGAAAGAGTGAGTTGCGGCAGACTCAGCCCTCCTGTTGTCGATAGGAAGACCAACTCCAGAAACTCATCTGTTAACCACGCTCCATTAGCATCATACAAGATACCACCCCCTTGCCTCCCCCGAAGGATGACCCGGTAGAGGATGAAGCACAGCTGCGGCGCCAGCCGTGGGTTGACGCGCCCATCCGCATGGACTACGGGTACAACGTGCGGGTCGGGGAAGGGACGTATATTAATTCCAACTGCGTCATCCTCGATACCTGCAAGGTGACCATTGGCGCTCGGACGCTCTTCGGTCCCAATGTGCATCTGTACAGCGGGACGCACCCGGTGGATCCTCATCTCCGCAATGGCTTCGAGGGCCCGGAATCCGGCAAGGAAATCCACATCGGGGATGATTGCTGGATTGCCGGGAACGTGACGATTCTACCAGGGGTGACGGTTGGTAATGGTGCAACGGTCGGGGCGGGAAGTGTGGTTACAAAGGTAATGATAACGTGGGCGATGGGAGGATGGATTCGCGCTGACGTTGGTTACAGGATGTGCCGGCTTATCATGTCGTTGCGGGCAATCCTGCAAGGGTTATCCGGAAGATTGAGACGGCGACGGGACCGTGAAGGCATCGGAATGGGAATCGGAGAGATGCAACAAATGGCCACTAGTGAGTAGACCCGGGTCGCGACCGACCGACAGTCAATCAATCTTGACGTATCTCGTGCATGTATAGAAGCTGGAAGCTCGTGTGGATTCCACGGGGTTTAACATGAGCCTTATGCAAGCTGGGATGCTTGTACGGGCGATGTGTCATTTGTTCTGTCAGTCGGATGGAATGCTCCATCCACTTAGTGGAATGGACGGAGAGGAGAAGAGCCTCGGATGGGCCTGTCTGAGCCGTGGAATGAAATTGAGACATTGAGAGACATTGATTATTGTCGACCTGGCCGGATGCGCAAGTATGAGCGAGCATGTGATAAACTAGCGGATGGACACATTTGTAGATGAAGCCCATAGAGTAGGATCAAGGAAGAAGTATTCTAAATAGAATAAATGGAATATAATATACCTAGGTAGTATAATAAAAATAAATATAATACTAGTAGAATGATTAGAACCATCAACAGGGTCAAGTCAGCAAACACCAGCTCCCGTGCTCCACCCACAACGTCAGAGCTTCTTCTCTCCCTGCGATCCTCTTCGTCCACCTCCTCCTCTTCCTCACTCTCACTTCTTCATCCTCCTCCCCTTTCAATCTTTCTCTTCTCTCTTCTTGACCTCGATCACCCCCGTCCGATTCCTGGTCTCCCTCCCATGGTGCTCCCCAATCCCCTCCCACTGTATTTTCCCGCTTTGATTATTATCCATCGTTCCCCGTTCCTCTTACTCCACCCCAGCAACTTTTTTTTAATCCCGCGTCTCCTTTGATATCCACTCTTTCAACCCATCTCAGGCTCAGACAGCCGTGTACAACATCTCCTACTCGCTCATCCCTGCATTATAGACCCCCCTCTACGTGCTCTCCCCGCGCAAAAGGGCCAGGAAAATGTCATGGCAGCTGCCCCGCTAGAGAGCTCTAGCACCCCGCCGGACGCTACCCCGATCGACTCGACGCGTCCCTCCGGTGATTTCATGGAAGAAACAGATCCCCAATCCACGCGGAAACGGCCCCGTCTTGACAGCGGTAGTGGTGTTCGCGAGACTTTGTCGACCGATGAGGCTTCTGCCTCTCGATTGTCTGAGCCCGTTTCGGATGCTCCTGCCGTGACTGACAAAGAACCTGTCCAACTTCCTACGTCCGCACGCCCTCCCAGCCGAGTCACCATCAACATGAAGTCTCCCTCGATGGACCATCCTCCCACCGACCTCGAAGATCCCTCCCCTCAGCTTAGCTCCACCCTTCCACCCGGTTCCCCCGACGAAACCGGGGCGCATCCTTCCAACGCCATCTCGGTTTCCTCCTCGCGGACACAAAGCCCGGAGATCGAGGTCGCCGAGCTCGAGGACATGGATCAGGATCCGAGTGCATCAAACTGGAGGTCCTTGGACGAGGCGTTGCGCGATCCGGAGGTCGTCCAGCTCCACGACCAACCCTCGCTGATCGACATGTTTCCCCGGCTTCGGCGGGATATAGACGCGGTGGAGAATCTGGAGGAGATTGCGGCGATCCTTGAAAAAGGTATGAGATGGAGTGGCTCTGATTTTATCCATGTCACTAAACGATGATGCAGGCCCTCCGCATGATTCCACCGTCTTTTTCGCGGTCAAGAGATGGCTCGATGACGTCGTGGATAACCTGGACCAACTGTCGTATAATGCGCTGCTGGAAGACAGGGCATTCTGGGAAGGTGTCCCCCTACTCACCGAAAATCTGCTACGGAGAACGTACGTGTTCATCCACTTGCATCCTCCGGGAGTGTGCAAAGCTGACCCGCCCGCTGTAGGCTGCATCTACAGGTGAACGGTGACCAGAATATGTGGACACTCTTAGAAGAGTTTTTTCTCAGCCACGCGCAAATCACGTTCCGCATGATGTGCTTAGATACTATCATCCTGAGACAACTAGTTGAAGAACCCGATATTCCTGTGCCGGATTTACTATCAAGAGGCTACCTATCATCGCTCGGGTGGACGTTGCAGATAAACGGCATTCCCCTGTTTCGTGCTATGGAACGTGTTCATGGACACGGGACTGTTGACCTTGTCCTTCGTCTTGGTGATCAGCTCATGCTGCCCCCGTTCAACCTGATCCAGCAGCTAGCTGACCTTACGGCTTATGTGCTGGTGCTCATCCAACGGGAGCCTCAGCTGTCAGCGCCGCTTGTCTCGATCGTGGCTACGCTGCAGAATCTGGCGGAGTCGTGGAACGAGCGGAGGAAGGTCGAAGTGGATGAAACCGCAACGGATTCTCCTCCAGTATACACGAGGTTTATCAAAGTCGCCTACAATTTAGCCCGAGCCATCGACGAAAAGTATCAGCATCACATCACTAAGAAATCCCCGTGGGTTTCGAGTGATGTGAGTGAGCCGATGATCCGGTTTATGTCGTGGTTTTATGTCTCTCTGTGCCACTGCGACTCCACGTTTGTGCAACAAATTGCGCACGATCATTCGATTAACCTACCGGATGACATACCCGTGGACACGTACCCTTCCATTATCTATTATGGGTGGAAATTTGCTACCCTCAAGAAGCACGTTACGGAGGGCCGCATGGAGCTTAGAGTTCACGGGATCGAATCCATGCAAACAGACCTGGTGAGCATCTGGAGGCAATATATCCAGAATAATCCCTCCGGCACGGAGACCCCCGTTGTTCAATACCTCTTGAAATTTTTGAGGGAAAACGAAATCGTACAGTATATTGTTGGGGTCGATTCTCACCCCCAGCTAATCAGCAGAAGTGGCAATATTCTTGGCTTCTTGGTCGTTACCGGGACATACACTGATGCAGATACGGACACAATCTGGAAGACGGTAACGGAAAGCCCCGATGCTAGAATGGTGTCGGAGGTGCTGGGGATGCTTACTAGAACCTTTAACATGCACAATGCATCATCACCAGCATTGCTTTATCTATGCTCCAAAGTCCTGGAACTTCCTCTCTTCCGGTTCGACCCCCGGATGTTAGAGTTCTGCGAGCAACTTCTGTTTCATATCCGTGATAAGCATGGTGATGAGCCTCATGTCGATGCCATCCCTCTGCGCCTATGTGTTCGCTTGATTCGGGAAAGTGCTGCGGCCGAGGACATCAGCGTCGAACAGAAGGCAAACGTCCAAAAATTTGCCAGCGCTCAACTGAGTCTGTTCATGAACGTTGGGCTCAGTGAAATGGATAAGATGGAGACCTATGAGCGTTGCATCCAGGACGTTGCCGAAATGAACCAGTTCGCCGTAGGCAGCATTCAAGCCCTGAACGCACTGCTTCCCAGCTACGACTCTCAGGAAATCCAACGACTGGCTATGGACTTCGATCTGACCCGTTTGGCCATCACCGAACTCGCGCATACCGTCGAGATGAACAAGATAGACTTCAGTGACTCCTTTTCGAAGAATGGCTTTCTATCACGCATCCACTTGCTAGCTCGCATCATTGACAAGGTCCCAGAGTACATTACGGAGGACCTAAGTGACTTGCTCTGGCAGAACATATTCATGTCAAATACACTTGTCCCGTCTGGAAGAAGAGCTTTATGGGATATGCTCTGTGGCCTCACTAGCCATGGAGTCAAACGGAGTCCGTTTATCGAGCGTTGTATTCACAGCTATCTCCCTGGAGTCCCCCCATCCAGCTACTCACCCGATGTGCTTGCCTTCGCCAAGCAAACCATTGGCTACGAGATTCGCTTCAACCCGCCGCCCATGGTGGGTGAAAATGAGGTGATTTTGATTCCAGGGATGGAACGTATATGGACAATTATTTTGACTGCTCCACCTGGAACCATCGAGACGGACGCAACCAGGTTCGCTATAGAAGTCTACCTTGACCATGGTATGGTTCGTCGTTCACCACGATCGGCTATCGAGGCCACTCATATTGCGCTGGTCGATCGATGCGTGGACCAACTCAAGTCTGCCGCGTCAAAACTGAAGTCATCAAATGTTGCTGATGTTGACGAGATCGATGAGCCCACTTCAACGGAGCAATATCCATGCGGGACCCATGCAGAAGATCTTCGATTCAGTCGTTCCCTCCTATTTCTCCGGCAGTTACTTCAAGGTCTTCGCAGTCGTCCCCAGTACAGCCCACCTCAAGGCCCCCCACCTGGCTTGCCTGGCAAGGGAGACCTTGTCGACATTCGTTACCAAGCGTTTGATGGCAATGCACAGTCGGCGGTTCGCTCATTCCGGATCGGCGACCTTTCGACAGCTGCTGAGCTTGTCGAGAGGTTCGTTCAGCTTACCGGATTTTCTAAATTCAACACGATCTTTACTGGTCGGCGAGTGAACTTGCTCGAAAACCCCAACTTGACTGTTAGGGAGTTGAAGCTTGCCTCTGGACTGTTGCTGGTCCAGAAAGACCCGGATAGCCGCCAGATAGCATTAGCTGGCCGACGCCAGTCATTGACTCCAGTGGATTCCGAGGTTCTGAAGCATTTCGACGATCTCTATGACTTGTTGGGACTACGAGAACATCTTGCTCGCGAGGTATGTCTATTTGGTTATTGTAGTTTTGTCCGATAGGGATGCCCCTAACGCCGTTCACAGATATATGATTTTCTCGTCGTTTTCCCGCCACAGGAAAGAGTTCTGCAGTTAGTGAAGTCAGCGGACAAAGCCGAGGACGACATGTTTCCCATGGATAAACCTTATAACTTCCTTTACTCCGTGAATGCACTTTCCACATGCCTGAGGGAGGAGGCGCTGGAGGTAGGCCCCAAATTGCATCGATGGCGGAAAAGATCATTAATATATGGATATCGCAGACATCTCCAAACCAAGCTTTCGTCGCTCATAGTATTAAAGTATTGGTTGCTGCTTTGACACGCCCTGCCATGTCAGAGGCTCTCGCGGAGTCTTCTGCGAAGCTCTTGTTTGCGACCAGCCTTGTAGAGTGTCTTCTCTACGCTTTTCAAGGTAACGCAGTGATATTTCAAACGACAAAGGACCTCGCTGACGAGCACTAGTGAAACCAATGACAGATGAAACCCATCTCATTTCCGATTGCTCAGCGTTAGCTCAACAGTTGCTGCATTTGATAATGCTTGGGCACAATCTACGCACTACCCGCATCCCAGAGGCCAGTATTTACAAGCTGACATGCCACTCCTTCGCCATTTTGATGGAAGCCTCAGTTTTCATCCCAGACTTCTGGACTGTTGTCAAAGAGAAAACACAATTTGATCAATTGCTGTTTTCTCTCCTTTTGGATGAGGTGCGCCAGCCTATCCGGAAAGGTATTTCGGAGAATATTGCTGTGGCCTGCAGACCATCCAAACTGTTGAAGAAGTCCGGAAAGCTACAGATGAACTCTGCAAAGGAGCCGGATCATACAAGTCCTGAGCACTCTATTAGGATCGATATCCTTGCAACAATCTGGGATGCCTTTTTGCAAATCTTCCCTCAGACCGTGGGCTACGTTCACCAGTCCCAGGAGTTCTTCGAAATCTCGCACGTAGTGTTTCATTCCGTTGTTGAGAAATCACCAAATGACCATGTTTTGAGCGAATACCTCAAGCAATGGAGCAACATAATGTTGACCCATCATACAGAAGAAGTACGTGACTACGATACGTATAGTTCTCCGCTCGCTGACTTGTTTCTGTAGTTTGTTGGGCGTGAACCAATGGACCACTTAATATTTGGATTCTGTCGCCTTCTCAAATCCTGTCTTGAACTTGCAGAACAAGCGAATGTGACATTGGATACATTGTGAGTATAATGGGCTAATAAGACACCATTTTTCGGGCTCTGACATATGCACAGCGATTTAACAGAGAGATTGTTCGATAATTACCTATTTCCGGATTTCTCTAGTCGCTCATCCAGCTTGATCAACCCTAAGATTCCCATAATGCACGGACCGACCCGCCACGAACTCTATGCGATTCTCACTCTACTGTCCAAATACGACCGGAACTACACGGGCATTGTGGACTGCTTAGAAGATGTTATCCCACAAGGTTCGCGGAACTTGCCATTTATGATCCGCTGAAAACGTTCTGACATTGTAAACCCGCAGATGAAACATACTCCCCTTCTTGGTACTTTGACCGTTACAAGATGATTCGGTCACCAGAAGGCTATGCTGGCCTCAAGAATCTGTCAAATACGTGCTATTTGAATTCTCTTTTAACACAACTCTTCATGAACGTCGGGTTTCGTGACTTCCTGATGAAGCTTGACCTTACGGATCCGGAGTCAACCCAGAAACTCCTTTACGAGACGAAGAAAGTTTTCGGCTATATGCAAGAGACGTGGACTAAAAGCGTTGACCCGCAAGACCTGGTCGACTCGATCAGGACCTACGACAATGAGCCGATTGATGTGACAATACAGATGGATGTCGATGAGTTCTATAACTTGTTATTCGACAGATGGGAAGCGCAAATCCTAGATGCTGAAGACAAGAAGAAGTTCAGGTCTTTCTACGGGGGCCAGTTGGTTCAACAGATAAAATCCAAGGAGTGCTCCCACATATCCGAGCGCCTTGAACCATTCTCTGCGATCCAGTGCGACATCAAAGGAAAAGCAAGCCTCGAGGAAAGTCTCCAAGCCTACGTCGAAGGTGAAATAATGCAAGGGGACAATAAGTATTCATGCACGTCCTGTGGACGACATGTGGATGCGGTCAAGCGAGCTTGCTTGAAGGATGTTCCTGACAATCTCATCTTTCATCTGAAACGTTTCGACTTTGACATGGTCACTATGATGCGGAGTAAGATCAACGATGAATTCCAATTCCCAGAACGCATTGATATGACCCCATTCAAGGTTGATTACCTCTCCAATCCCGACGGGAACGTGGAGGAAGATATCTTCGAACTGGTTGGTGTCTTAGTTCACACTGGGACTGCCGAGTCTGGACATTACTACTCATATATCCGCGAGAGACCCACTGCCGGTGGTAGGGGTTCTTGGGTTGAGTTCAATGATTCGGACGTCAGTAGGTTTGACCAGACCAAGATTGCAGATCAATGTTTCGGTGGCTTCAACGACTCCACTACAATGCAAGTCAGATTTAACAAAGTCTGGAACGCGTATATGTTGTTTTATCAACGTGTTTCCAGTATGGAGTCCGCGAAGGAGACCTACAACCCCCCCGCGAACAATTTGCCCGTTCACGTGCCACTTCCAGTGTCTCTTGCAAACCATATCACTCTGGAAAACGAGGTTTTCGTTCGAACATTTTGCCTGCTGGATCCCTACCACATATTATTTGTGCGGTGGATTCTCTCCAGGCTCCACGAAACGAACATTGCAAAGGAAGAGAAACCGAAGTTGGACAGGAGCGTCATTTTCATCTCCCTGGATACCTTAGAGCAGCTGGTGGCGCGGACCAAGGACACCGTGGGCCTTGAGAGCATCGTGTCCGAGCTATTGAAGGCCATAAACGAATTACCAAAAGCCGCCCACCGAGTTCTGCAATGGGTCGTGGACAAGCCGAGTGGCCTTAGAAATCTCTTACTGAGAAGTCCACATGTTCAGATCCGGACCAGTGCTACCAAGATTTTCATGTGCGCACTGTCAAAGCTCCAAGAACTCCGTGAAGACGCGGAGGAGGGAAGTTTGGAAAAAGAAAAGTGGAACTGCCGGTACTGGGAAGGGCTCGAAAATGTCATAGCAACCCTTGAGACTCTGTGGGCCACCATCCATACAGCCAGCCGGTCTTGGGACGACTACTTTGAGTTCCTCCTCCTGCTTGCGAGCTTTGGAGCACAGGAGGCGGAGCTTGTCCTGAAGTACGGCTTCTTTCTGAAATGCCTAGAGATCATATGGCTTGATCGAGAAGATACAAAGCGACTGAAGCGTCAGTATCCCAGCTACTACCGACTTCTTGAGAAGGGCCGAAGGTTCTCCCACAAGAAGCTCACAGAGCTGTTGACAGTTTTGCTGGCATATATTGACCTTACCGTATTACCAACACCGGATGATACACGACACGCTCTGCCTAACGGCAAGTATACCCTTACGGCTTCGGAAGCAGACTTCATCCGTCCAGTGGGAAGAAATGGAGAACTAGCTGTGTTGAAGAAAGTTCTTCAGCAATACAGCAGCCCTCAGGCATGCATTAGACTGGTTGGTCAGTTGTTGGATGCAGAGCCAGAGGCTGGTTTCTCGGAGCCAATTTGCAAGGTTCTGGAGGATGGTCTCAGAGTTGCTCCAGCTGAACTCTGCTTCCCTTTCTTGGAAGCGACGTTGATTTTCTGCCGCCGCAGCCCAGATAAGGACCGGATCGTATTGTTGATAGACTATGTCGCAAAGGGGGTCGACACCATCAACGGGAGCGGAGGCAAAGAGCACCTCGCGTTCTTCACCGAGCTGCTGTCTTGCCGAAATAACCAACTTGGTCTTGACGAGGCTTGGTTTACAACGCGCCTCGTTGATCGGATTCCGGATTGGGCACCGACCCTGTTGTTATTCCCCGACGCCTCCGTCAGGAGGATGACGACGGATCTCTTACAAGCTATCCTGTTCACAGGAGAGTCCGGTGATATGGGAGACGACTGGCAGCAGCGCCATTCAGAAGTTGCCAAGGAACTTGTACGAGCTAGCATTGACAAGTTGAAGAAGGCGACCGTTTCTGTCCCTGAAAGCAGTGTCGAGACAAAAACGATCGAAACGATGAAGACGGTGATCAATCACTGTCTTGTGTCCTACTTTGATGACTCCGAGCAAGACCAGGAATATGTCCAATATGCTCGTGGTATGGTCCCTTCTTATTCTCATTTGAGTTACTTTGCTAATACTCAATCTACAGCCGAGCTTGAGTCAATCGACGAATTAGCCGTGGAAATGCCAGGAGAGCTGGCTTCTGGTAAGCCCTCGGTTTCTTTGCTCTCAACTCATCGTCTAACCCCTTCGTCCCCAGACTCTGATGCTCCGTCTGCAGAGGAATGGGAAGATAATTCAATGGCGAGCGATTCCGATGTCGGTGTGGCGGGCTCTCCATAAACCCTGCCTCCATGCAAGACAAAAAAAGCAACCCCCTACAAACTGTGATAACGTCACATATGAGAGATGACTTTATGAAAAAAAAAACTACCCCGATTTCTTGTCTCATTTTCTGGTGTCCTTCTTTGCATTGTCCGGCGTCCTGAATGTTGCTTCAACTTCAATCAGATGGGTTTCAGTTTGAACGAATTTTGTGGTGCATGAAGAAGCACCCTCTTGCCACTAGCTTTCAATTTATGTCTTACTCCTAGGAACTTTGTCTCATGGCCTTTCGATCGTCTATTGTTGTGACGGGGACTGTGTTGGGCTCGTCTCGCCAAGTGCACAGAACGCTGGAAGGATACGAAGGAGAGCCCTGTCCGTGACTGTTCTCAGATATAGAAAATAGAATGCCAACTACTTCACGTGGTCCCGTTGGTGGAGCGACCAGGTATTATTAGGGTATTAGGGTAAATAACCTCCAAGCCGGGAAGACATACTACGTATGTACTACCACCAGTTGTTCGTTCGTCCAGGGGAATGATGCCGTCCTACTCTTCGATTCCACTACGTTGTAGAACCACTGGAAGCACTGAAACCACACTTCAGCGGCGACAGGATAGTTAAGCCTTCCCGAGTATATCCGGAATATATCCGACGTGTCTGGCCTTCCTGGGCAAGCGACTATAGGCGACTCCATGATTGAAATATGGGGGGTCACCTTTAGCTTCTGAGACTAACGTCCGATATTAGTGAAGACATGAAGGGACTGATCGCTATATAGTGAAAAAGGATCTTCAATTATATGCACTCATTTAGGGTCGATAGATAGTGCTAGTCCTCCTCCGTCGTGTGAATGTGTTAAACACGAGTTGGAGGACTGTAATGGAGCGATAAGACGAATTCACTAATAAGCGTGCCTAAGAATCTGACCACTATCGATCCCTGTCACCGGACGACGTAATAGGTGTATTTCATGTAGCTAATATACAAATGACATTGGAAGTCAAGGGCGGGTATGGGCTCCACATGGTTATAAGCCAGCGAAAGGCACAATTCATCATGCTGGAGGGTCGGTATCTAGTATGGACCAAATGAAATAAGGAGTCTAGCGCCAGCGCTGGTGAATGTCGATCTCCTCGTAGAACATGTCACACCGTAGCTCCGAATGCGATTTTTATTTCATGGAAACATAGTTTAGACATCCTCGAACTCCTCTTCATCTTCGTCGGACTCCTCCTTTTTGACGTCAGGTTCCGTTTTAATCTTCTTCGCCGCAGGGCCTTCGTCCACGCTATTCGACGGCGTGACGTCAGCCGTCTGAGGTGCACTCGTCCCAGAGTCAGTATCCAATTCGCGTTTGATCCCCGTTGATGGTGCGGAGGCAGGTACACTTGTCGGAGCTCCACCAGTAACGGCCGGGGATGCGGTGTCGCTAGCCGAAACGCCACCGACATCCTCGAACTCCTCGTCGAAATCATCGGAGTCATCCTCGTCCGCGCTGCTCGCGTCCTCCTGCGCCTGCAGGGCCTTTTCTCGCTCCATCTCCGCATAGTATGCAGCAACCTTATCGTCCAGGGCGTCCAACGCGGGCTTCTGGTCCTCCTCTTCCTTGATTTCAGGCTTCACGTCGACATCCGCTTCGGCCTTGACGCCTACATTCCCAGCAGATGTAGAAACAGTCGAATGCGTATGCCACACAGGCAGCGCGTTCTGCTTCTCCACGGCCGCCTTGCGGGCCGCCTCCTCTGCCT
The DNA here is from genome assembly GCF_047715705.1 of Aspergillus ambiguus. NCBI lineage: Eukaryota > Fungi > Ascomycota > Eurotiomycetes > Eurotiales > Aspergillaceae > Aspergillus > Aspergillus ambiguus. The sequence goes on along the minus strand of NW_027395558.1, from coordinate 170,917 downwards.
GCTCGGCGGCGCTCTTCTCCTCGGAGGACGTGAGCGAGATCTCCAGCGCGGCCGTATCGGTCTTTGTGTTGCCGCGCACGGCCTCCTGCTGCTTACTCGGTACGACAACCGCAGCACGGGTCGGATGGGTGGCCTGGTTGCGGACGACGTCGATCTTGTGGTCCCAGGCGGTGTCGAAGTCGTTCGGGGGGATCTCGACGGAATCGATCTGCTTGAGGAGTTTGAGCATGGCGTCCAGCTGCGCCATCAGCTTGCTGTTCTTTTCGTGTCCCGTGCGGTCGATTCCCTCTGCCCCCTTCACGTCCTCGGTGCGCTCCAGGATCGCCCCGCAATTCTGGCACTCGAATCCTTCCTCCGAGTACAAACTCAGCACGTCGAGTTCCGTCCATTCCGACCCGCACCGCAGACAGATATACTCCTTGCGCTCCTCGCTCGGCGTGTACTGCGCCTTGATCGTCGATGTCAGCTTCGACACCTTGTACTTGATCGCGTCGATGACCGGGTGCAGCGGGATGTAGTAGTATTCGCGGTTGACGGGGCGCGTGGCTCCGTCGCGGATCTCGGCGCGTGTGCTTCTATAGTGCGGTAAGTTGTGTTAGCGCGGGGGTTTGCTTATAGTTGCGTGTGGTCTCTGGGCTCGGTTCGAGTCATACACTGCGATGAGACGGTCCTCGCGCAACTTGGCGCATAGCTTTCGGAGGTCTTTCTGCTGCATGCCAAGGAGGAAGGCGAGGTCTTCTGCATGGAGTCTATGTTGTGGATGAGTAAGGGCGTTTTATGTTGGGGTGAGTCGTTGTGATTCGGTAGACGTACACGGAATGGATAAAGAGCGCATCCACCACGAGGATGTGGCGGGTCTCGTAGAAGGCGCGCACCACGCTTCGGATCAGGGTGTTGGCAAGATCCATAGTGTGGTAAACTTCCGGGACGCCGTATGAAGGACGGAGGAATGAAGGTGAGAGGGAGAATGCGGTAGAGGGGGTGCAGTAGTGGAGGCGCAGGGCGTGCTGTATCGAGGGCGGATGTTGAATGCGACTCAGGGAAAGAAACGCATGCTTTGTTGCTCCGCAGCGAAGACGCTGGAGAATAGGAGGGCCCAAGAGATATTCTGTAAGATGGGTCTGTGGGATGTCCGTGGGACAAGGACTGTGAGGTCGAACTGGACAAAGCGAGAGTGAAAAGAAGTTGATGACCGAATGGGATAAGATTGTAATGCCTGAGGCGGAAGCTACCTGTCCAATTTGGGGATAGCGCGTGTAAGAGATGCACTATACCGCAGTAGGACTAGTTCGGCCAGGAATTTCGATCGCCGAAAAATGACGGACGTTCGACCGCAGACGCCGCAGGACGTTCTTTGGAACCCCCCCTTCTTCATGCTCCCCCTCGTCTGTCTTCGACGGAAATTGGCTGGGATACATCCATCCCGCAAGAGATTACCCATTCTCCGTTACTACCTATCCCCGAACCAGTCGCGGAGCTGCGGCTTGCAAGCACGCCCGCTTCGGATACAACAATCCCTGTCGCCATGGACAATCACGGAGAGCGAGCTCAGGAACGAGGAGAAGCTGGTGGAAAGCGTAAGAAGAGGGATCTGGGCCGGGCTGAGTGGAGGTATGTCGGGCGGGTGGACAGAGATCCCATGTGCAACAGCCACCAGCTAACAATGCAAGTCGACAAAATTTAGATAAACGAGCGCGCAACGACGAAGAGAAGGAGGCGAAACGTCGGAAGATTGAGAATGGCGAGGAAGTTCCCACTCCGGTGTATGCTACGCATTTCTCCCAGGAGGATATCGAGAATGAACAGAGACGGCCGAAGAAGAAGGTTGCGGTGCTGCTTGGCTACTCTGGGACGGGCTACAAGGGGATGCAATTGTTCGTTCTGTGCAGCGATGTCACCTGACTGGATCTCATAGCTAATTCTGAGCAGGAGCGATACCGAGAAGACGATTGAAGGAGAGCTTTTCACCGCGTTTGTCGCTGCGGGAGCTATTTCCAAAGCCAACGCTGCTGACCCCAAGAAGTCGTCTCTGGTGCGTTGCGCACGTACTGATAAGGGTGTCCACGCTGCGGGTAACGTCGTTTCCCTAAAACTGATCGTCGAGGATCCCGATATCGTCCAGAAGATCAACGAGAAACTGAGTCCTCAGATCCGGGTATGGGACATTTTGCTCGCCAACAAGTCCTTCAGCGCATACCAGATGTGCGATTCGCGTATTTACGAATACCTTATTCCTACATATTGTTTTCTCCCTCCTCACCCCAGTACCTATCTCGGACGCAAGCTTCCGGAGATTGCTGAGAAGCATGGTGATCTAGAAGCGTTCAAGGCGCGTCAGGAGGAAGTTGCTGGATTCTGGGAGGAGGTTGATGAGAAGTATATCCAGCCAGTGCTGAAGGATATCCCAGAAGATATTCGCAAACTTGTCGAGAAGGCGCTCTATATAGAGCAGTCCGATTCACCCTCTGATGAAGGCGAGGTATCTGGCGACAAGGAAAAATCCAGTACGTCGGCTGCTGAGGACACGACCAGCGCGCCTGCAGAGGGCGCAGCGAACACAGAGGCTGATGAAGAGCTGCGGCGACGTGTCATCGAGGCAGTGAAGACTGTGAAGGCTGCATACAACAAGGCCAAGCGCGCGTACCGCATCCCGCCATCACGTCTAACGCGCGTCCAGGTTGCACTGGAGAAGTACGTCGGCACACGTAATTTTTGGAACTACACCATCCAGAAGACCTTCAATGATGCTTCTGCCAAGCGGCACATCAAATCGTTCAAGGCTGATACCAAGCCAGTCATCATCAACGGTACCGAATGGCTTAGCCTTAAGGTTCATGGACAGAGCTTCATGATGCACCAGATTCGCAAGATGGTCGCCATGGCCGCTTTGGTTGTTCGTTGCGGTTGCGATCCCAAACGCATCGAGGAGGCATACGGGCCGACCAAGATCGCCATCCCCAAGGCCCCAGGACTAGGTCTACTCCTCGAACGCCCCGTATTCGAGTCGTACAACAAGAAAGGAGCCATGGTGAATGACAGGAAGCCGATTAATTTCGATGAATATACTGAAACGATGAACGAGTTCAAGCAACGCGAGATCTACGACCGTATATTCCGTGAAGAGGTCGAAACCAATGCGTACGTTTTCTGCCTTATCGCATCGTTTTCCCGACTAATGAATATTACTCTAGCTTCACGTCCTTCTTCAACCATATCGACCACTACTCGCTGGAAGAGTTCCTCTATCTCACATCTGGCGGAATTCCTGCTGCCAGACCGGCGCAACAGGACCCTTCAGCCGCCCAGGGAACCAAGGACGAATCGGATAAGAGCAACAGGAGGTCTCAACGAGAAGCCCTGAGGGAAGTAGAGCAGGAATCGGAAGACGAAACGAATCCTGCCGAGGGTGGATGATTAGCTATCTGTATATGTATATTACTCTTCCGAAACCGTGACGATACACCGCAATACACAGGCCGATTTCAGCATCTAGACAAAAGCAGATCTCGCACCGCAACAAGGAGAATGTGGAAGAAGATGTGCAAGACGGCCACGAGGGAGGTCCGTTTAAGATTGAAAAAAGCGCGGAATTAAGACAGCTCCGAGGGCGGTGTGGAGGGGCAGTATGGTGGCATGCTTGACTGGTTTCCATTCTGCCACCCTCTCCATCTTCTTTCGTTTCTCCCACCACAAATTCTAACTATGGCGGCCAGTTCACCAGTGACGGATCCTCTCCGGATTCTTCCACCGGAGATTGTTCTGCGAGTTCTGGAATTTGCCTCGGTTTCCACCCTCGCATCCTTGACCGCTGTATCGAAGGCCTGGCACAATTTCATCGACGTCACACACCAGGATGCCATTTACTCCTCCGATTCGAAAACTACCCAACCTTCAGGAGGCGCAAAAGATTTCTCCTTCCTTTCTGATTACTCCAGTTTCTCCAACCTCTTCAAGGACACGGAGTCATGGAAGGACCTATGCAAACGTCAAACGTTACTCGCCCGCAATTGGGATTCTTCGCACCCAGTTAGCCGAGAGTCCGTGATGCAGATCGGCAACGACCCTGTCTGGCGGTTCCGTGCCGATTTCAAGCGCCGGATCTTTGTTTCAACGTCGCATGCGGGAGGTTTAAATGTCACCGACATGGATACCGGCCGTGTTCTATGGCGACTCCCCTCTACGTTGGAGGGCGATGATGACAATGCGGTTCGTCCGTATGCGCATTTGGAGTACCAGGACGGCATGGCTGTTTTTGATCGAGAGGGTGATGCTGTTGAAGTCTGGCAGGCAGATCTGGACGGTGCCCCACGTGGGGAATTTCGACGCATCGCGGTCTTGAATCATGACTGCCAGACTAGAGGCTTTCAGCTATCCTACTGGACGCTTTGTGTCGTATCTAATGAGGAGAAGGGATTCGTGTATGATATGACGCAGCGACCCCCTAAGTTAACCGCGGAGATTGCGATTGCTCCGCACGCCGTTGGCCATCTAGACCAGGACCAAGACGCCGTTATTTACTCTATGGGCGAGCGAGGCTATCACGCGTACAAGAAAAGTGGAGAGTTTTTGGGAGTGCTACTACCTTCGCATACCAAAGACATTTATCACATAAACCCGCCGGCTGACTCCTCTTCTTCAGCTAGCCGGCGTGGCTTAGCAGAGCGATTGTTCCCTCCCGGAACATCCCGTCAAGACTGTTTGACCCCAATAAAGGTCGACAAAGGCCCTCTCCCGGAACCAGATGACCCCGAACATGTTCGGAATGACAATGATGAATGGGGAGCTGGTATGCTTCATGGCGAGCTCTTTGTTGGTTTCTCTCGCGCTGGCCGTGTTTTCATTTGCCCCAACTGGCGGAAATGTCTCCACAACACGGGACTTGGTCCTACAGATTATGGTTCCATCATCGAATGTGAATCTGACGGGTCAAGCTTTGACTTGGGCGGTTGGCTGTCAGTGCGGAATCACCGTATCATATTCGAGATCCAAGATCGCGTCTACGTTGTTGCGCTGGATGACGATAATAGGATCCAGGATGTTGATAATCCTACTCGGGCCTGTTACTCGATGCTCACTAGCTCTGCTCCACAACTGGCTGTGCCGGTCAGTTTCATGGCACTATATGATGACGCGATTATGACTACATATACCGTACGTCCAACTCCTGATATGAACATGACATTGAAAGAGATCTGATATAACTGCGAAATTACAGACCCTGGGTTGGCGACAACCAAACCCGAACGGACCTCGGGACGATGGCCCTGCCCGCATCTTCCCGACGAAAGCTATTCGCATTATTAGCCTCGCACCCAACTTCACTAAAAAGTCCTCCTCGACTTCCGGCGAAGAGGATGTATGGCACTCAGACCCGTATCGTCCTAGAGCGGATGACATGCAAGCCGGCCTACTGCGACTTGTTAGTATGCTCGGGGAACAGTTTGGCGAAGAAGAGGACGAAGCAGAAGAAGAGAATAGTGTGGAGATAGAGACCGTGGTTGCAGGCCTCCACGCCGATGATATTGAAGGAGAGTTGGAGGAAGAAGAACATGGATATACAAATACCAATGAGCATGCCGATGGTGACACCTAGGTCTGAGGACATGCCGAGGATGATACTGCCATTCAGCGCCTCTGAATCGGAGCCAGCAGTCGGCGGTCGGCACTCGGCAGTCAAGCATATATACCTTTCTGGAAACCCAAGCTGCTTGATTGCTCCCCTGCTGAGCTGCGGAATTTCAGGTTATTGGGCTGCCGCTCTCTACGTGTGAGTTTGCAGCGATGACAATTCGCATAGTATTAGAACGCATCAGCTCATCCTCGTGCACTAACTCTTCTCTAGGCTACCCGAAGCAAGTCATTTTAAAGCATCATTACGACGTGAATATCTTCTACGCAGGGCCCGTGTCTGGAGGAGTAGGGCTAGTGTTTATGAGACGCATTATCGAATGCGCCTAGCCAGGCAATCCGGACTTATGGCCCTTTTACGACTGACGCTTTCGATCCTGTCAATCATATCTGTATTAAATGGTCTATAGAGAGAAGTACAAAATACCCAGACATCATCATAAAGTTATGTTATAGCACAAACTTCAAGTTTCTCGACGATTCCATTCCAGTTAGGAAGGAATATGGCCACAGCCGGACTACATCCATTGTCTACCGCTGCTAGCCATCTACGCCCTGTCATCAGATCCGTGGACACTTGTGGTTGATGACGAAGATAGCAAAGCACTGGATTAGCTCTCGAAACCACATAGAATTCAGCTTCCTGTGCATGATCTCTATCGTGAGCGACAATTACCTCCCTCTAACCGGAGACATGTACATATTAGCCGACAACTGTCTTATGACTGCTGAACCGTCCACACAAGGGTTCCGTTATCGATAATTATACGTGAGTCACGAATGACCTCCCTTACGAGAACAAAAAAAAAAAAGCCAAACCCCGTCCACGGGATCTGCCCTTCGGCCCACACGGATGGCATCTTTAGTCTCGTGTGGTGTGACCTGAATGCCCGAGAAAATCCCATCCCGAAAAATATTCTCGCGCTGTTGTATAACTCCGCGGCCTTGGCATAAACCAACAACAGATGTATGCAGACTTGGGCTTGCGATGTCTGAGTCATGTCTGTCCATTTTTACGTTACTATATGTGAGAGGTCATCGACATCCGTATTGAACAGTTCCAGTATGATATCACAAGAACGTCAGTTTTGCGCACGTCAGACGGTGGCTGAGAAAACGCTCGCCAATAATGGACATCTTCTAGAACGACTAGGTCATGCTTCTCCCGCGGAGATGATTCTCTCCGCGGTTCAAGCTTCCGATCGTTCCTTTTTCCCAAGCCACGTGGGTACGGATGTGTAAATAGAACTTATTCATTGGCAGCAAGCTATTTAACGGTCGTGTTTTCGCTGTCGCTATACTTCACCACAAAGTTCTCAATTACTGTCCACTACAATGGATCACCGACTCTCCGTCGCTTCACAAGCCGCCCTCGCTGCAGTCGCGGGCTACTGCATTTACAAAGCAGTCAACTCTCGACAATGGCAGCAGTCCTCCAAAGAGGAAGCGCCCAAAGCTCCTCCATCCGGGCCTCTCACCCCCGAACAGGTCCACATCATCAAAGCCACTATCCCGGTCCTGAAGGAACATGGCCCTACCATCACGACCGTGTTCTACAAGAACATGCTGAACGATCATCCCGAGTTGAACACGGTGTTCAACACATCAAACCAAGTCAATGGCCATCAAGCTCGGGCCCTAGCAGGGGCTCTCTTCGCGTATGCCGCGAACATCGACAACCTCGATGCCTTGGGCCCTGCGGTGGAACTCATCTGTAATAAACACGCCTCACTATACATCCAACCCGACGACTATAAGATTGTCGGGAAATATCTTCTCGAGGCGATGCAGGAGGTATTAGGTGAGGCATGTACTCCGGAGATCTCTGATGCCTGGGCCACAGCCTACTGGGCCCTTGCCAATATCATGATCGGTCGGGAAGGCACCCTATACAAGCAAAGTCAGGGCTGGACAACCTGGCGGAAGTTCCAAATTGTCCAGAAAGACTGCGAATCGGATGAAATCACCTCCTTCTACCTCAAACCCGTCGACGACAAACCCCTTCCCCCTTTCAAGCCAGGACAGTACATCTCCGTGCGCGTCGATGTACCCGAGTTGAATTACCCACAGGCACGTCAATACTCGCTCAGTGACCACCCTCGATCCGATTATTACCGGATCAGCGTCAAGAAGGAAACCGGCCTCGATCCTCGCGCCCCTGGAGCCAAGCAACACCCAGGATATGTGTCGAATATCCTGCATGACGTTTCGAAGGAGGGCGACGTGGTTGAGGTCTCCCACCCGTACGGTGACTTCTTTATTGAGAATGTAGAGGCCTCCCACCCCGTGGTGCTGCTCTCCGCCGGTGTCGGACTCACCCCCATGATGTCTATCCTCAATACTATCACCAGTACCAAGTCTTCCTCGCAACGCAAGATCCACTTTATCCACAGCTCCCGCACCAGCCAAGCCCGCGCATTCAAGGACCATGTACAACGAATGGAGAAGGAGTTTCCGAACATGAAGGCGACTTTCTTCTTGAGTAAGCCGTCGGAGGATGACCAGGCCGGCATCGACTACCACCATATTGGGCGCATTGACCTAAAGGTCCTCGGCCACTCGTCTGACCTCTATTTGGATAACCCTCTCACGGAAGTTTACATTTGTGGCCCCGACAACTTCATGACCGAGGTGCAAAGTATGCTGAAGGCTCGGGGAGTCAGCGACAACCGTATCAAGTTGGAACTGTTTGGCACAGGCGGCGTTCCCCGCAATTGACTGTTTCTCTCAACCTGTACAATAGAACTCTCCATACATGTACTATATCAATATTTCGCTCGTGTGTAAATTGTGACTATGCTATCCCTTTATACGGGGCAATTTATAAACTCGGGCAGAATTGGCGGGTCATCCTTCTGGCTTCATAGTTTCCGACTGTGCGCGGGGATTTTTAAAATGTCTATGCGCCGTGTGACAATCCTGCGGTGCTTCCCAACCGATCCATCTCTCGCCGTCCCAGATGGCATATCCCCACTCCCAAAACAAGTCGGCTATGATAACTTCACAGGTTGGGGCGTTCAGGATCCTCCAACCAATACCAGGTAAACGCAATATTCGATCGTTCGCTTAGTAATAGTGGGAGCAGCAATGTTTGTAGTCCCTTGAAATCTCTCCCGACATCGAATCGAGTTTCATATCAAGGTCGAAGGCTCATCAAACATCGAAGTCACCCGCCACTGTCTAGTAGACCAAAAGACTCTTTGTATCTCCAGGACTAGGATATTCCTTGTCTTCGTGACATACCGAACGGATCTATCCTGGGATTCTCATCGATTGATGCCTCCCTTTCTTTATCTTCTTCATGTCGTGCCCGACGATCTCCTTCTATATTTTCCACAGGATCCCTTCTTTTCATCACTAGTTTTGATCGTCAAGCAATTCAGCCAGGTCATCAGTTCCACGCCGCGCCTCATTATATGGATAAATGTCTCTATAGTCCATATAAGAAAGTGCCTTCTCTATACACGACTTAATAGAGGATTCGGCAACTAACAGCTAGTAATGGTCATTGGAGCATCTGGCGCGTGACATGCGCTGGACAAGAGGTTCTGTACCTTAGGTAGACAGGTATATGTATTCGCAATACTATCTGTCATGAAGCGTTCCTCGGAAATCATTTTGGCACACCACTCCCAACAGATCCACGTATTAAGGAATTAGCTTCCCGTAATATACTTCATCTACACCTTACACCAGAGACCAAAAAGATCCAAACTACATTGGTAGAGTTCGAAAAGCCTACCACAAGTCTAATACGCTAGATACCAAGTTGAGAAACAGCCAAATTGAATTATGAACTGACGAAAGGAAAGGCGCTATGTATCATTAATGTACGATAAGAACAGGAATCCGGCTCTGACAGAATCTTGGAAGTCATATAACCAGGTTCACAGGCCATTGGAAACCAGCAAGTCAAAGTCAGAGTACAAAAGAAAACATGTCAAATGGCAAGTGGTACACCAACACCGAAAGACAAATGGAAGAATACACTTGGATCAACAGAGAAAGATATCACAAGTCCAGCGACAATATCTCACCGAAGTGGAAGTAGACAAACCGAAGCCACCCACGCGTCTCTAAAACATCAAAGAGCGAGCCTTCTGATGCCGACCATCCGCACCACGGACCTCAGGTTGCGATTGGGTATGCCGGTGCCTCGGTCGGGTAGGAGACGGTGGTCCTGCCAAGGGAGGGACTGTGTCTTTCATCGGTGGGGGAGGAGGGGGCCCGCTGGCAGGACGATCCACAGCTTCTCTCCGAGGCGCCTTCATGCTACGTTCACGCTTCAGCACCAACTCAGTCCAGGGCTTGGCCTGGCCACTTCCGGAAGACTTGCCCACTGCGTCAGACAACACTGTCAGCCAGCCTTCCTTGTCGGCTCTGCTATCCGCGTAGAAATCAATGACTTCGCCATTTGCAAAGCGGATGCGGAACCCTTCTTCGACAAACATGTAGCCTTCTTCCTCCTCAGCAAAGGCAGACTTGCGTCGCTTTCCACCCTTGGTGGTGGTTTCCTTCTGTGTGAGGGAAGAACGGTCGTCGATCAACTTGGCTGCCTTCGAAAGGTTGATGGTAGCACGAGGTTGACGAGTAGTCTCATGGAAAGCTGTAAGCTTAGAGCCCTGAAGTTTGAAGAAGCGCCGGCGCCAGAACTAAAACATGGTCAAGTCAGTCAAAGGATTAACTATGAAGGTAAATGACTAGATACGTACCGGGCAGTCGCCGCCCTGCTGCGAAAGGAAGCCTTCCCAGCTGCGAGACGACACATTCTCAGCCTCGCGCATTTCCCGAATGCATGCGTTCATGCTCTTAGGCATGTCGTCATCGTTGGCGCCCTTTGGCTTGGGGACAAACAGCAGCTGGAGCTCCAGCTTGCCAATCTTGTAAGGGGGCCGACGCTGGGAAGTTGAGGCGGTGCTCTTCTTGCTCTTTACGCTGTTTGGCTGCTCTTCGACCGCCCATTCGTTAAAGCAAGCGATATCAACATTGTAAGGGCGGCCAAATGCATGCTTTTCATGATCACTCAAAGCCACGTAAGCACGGGCAAAGCTGCCGTCTCGGGCAATCAAAGTTCGCAACCTGTCCCAGACGGGGGCGTTAACATCGCGACTCTTCTGCTGCTGAGATGCCAGTTGTTGCTTCATCTCTAACTCCTTCCGTTTCCGGGGAGAAGCAAAGACTCTACTGAAAGTCGAGGCTTTCTGACGGCTGGGAGATGATGAAGTCGCCGACTCCTGAGGACGAAGCTTGTCATCGTCAACCTTCATTTGCAGTGTAAGCTGAAATTCGAGATCATTTTGCACGATAAGCTCAAATTCTTGGCCTATAGGAGCGGTCTTGCCCAGCTCGAGCCATGCTGTGGTAACGCAATGAAGACCATTATCAAGAGTGAGAGCGAAGTAAGAGCGTTCGCCTGATTTGGTTAGACTTTTTTTTTTCCCCGAACACATTATTGCAGTACATACCTCGCGGAAGGGGAAGATCCAGATATTTCATGCCCACAACTTTGACGAAAAGGCGGCCACGCTCTTCGCCCTCTTCCAGTGCCCCATTTAGTGCAGGTTCTGGTTCCTCGACTGCTGCAGTTTCCTGCACGTTACTTTGCTGGCCGGGAAGAGGTGGCACAGGCCCAGACAGTGGTTTCTTGCGAATCGCACTGCTTGGAGCTCTAACACTCGAACGGCGTATCTTCCCATTCCAGGGCTCAGTGGTCCAAGTCTGCTGACTCGCTTTGCGTGGAGTAGGGGCAGGTTTCTTTCCTTCCGGGCTAGAGGGCGCACCGTTAGGGGCAGGAACAGGTTCCTCGTCGTTACGGCTGCTCGCGATAATGACCTTCGTATTTTGTCTCATGAGGTAGCCGCGCTGTTGCGGAGTATTGCGGTTAGCTGACTGTTCTAGGGAATGCTTGAAGGAATCCTGGGCTGGTCGGGTGCCAGAATACAACTGAGAAAGGGAGGTTTCAAACGCCACCTTTTGGGACTCAATGACTCGGTCAAATTCTTTGTCCAGGCCAAAGCCGAGGCTCTCTTCCTGGATGCTAAATGGGATATCTAGCTTCATCAAACTGGTCTGTCGCTGTGTCGGTTCCTTGGCTGGTTGAACAGGGGCCTCTCCATCCTCAGCGGCGTGGTGAGATTCGTTAGACTCCTGTTTGCTCAGGAGTGGCATTGGAGGAGGCTGTTGGCCGCTAACCTTGCGGCGGGTAGCAGCCATAGTCTCCATGTCGGCAGGGGTCAGAGACGGACGGGTTTTGAGGGAACCTCCTGGGGCCTTTATTGTTGCGACGGGATCTGGGACCGTTTCTTCAGGGGTAACTTCACGGTCACTGTACTCATCATCAACCGGATGTCTGATTACAGATTCCGGGGTTGAAGGCTCAGACATCTCCTCCTGGTTGTCAGGAGTCGATGGGCGATGAAGTGATTCCCTAATGGCTTCCATTCGAAGAGGAGAAAGGCCTCTGACTACCCCCTGGTGTGGAGCATCCTCAATCGCTCCATTAGCGGTAGTATGGTCAGTTTTATTCTCGGGCACTGGCGTTGACTGCTCATCTGAGGACTGCGAATGGAAACTCTGGTGAGGGTTATCTTCGTTTTGATGCGAATATTGGCTGCTTCCTTCACTGGCCAATTTGTTCTGGAGACTCTTGTAAGAAGACTCATTCGAAGGAACGGTTCCATAATAAGAGGGAATATCATAAAGGTCATCATCATGCTCTTCCTCCTTGATCACAACACTGCTGTTGTCGTCGTCATCATCATGGATTTCATTATCATTCTCAAGCGACGGGATAGGGACATCCGGGTCATATTGTCCATAATGCTTGGGGCTTGAGGGTGGCTGTGAGTACTCCTCAAAGGAATCATCCTGGAAACTCTCGCTCCTCCGCAGGTCACGAAGGATGGAGTCCCTGGAAATGCGAGGCGCAGTGAAGGTCTCCGGAGTGTCGTCAGCTTGCCCGTTCTTTTTCTCGTGGCGATCGTCCTCGTGCTTGTTGGAACCCATCTCTGTGTTAGCCTGGGGCCCACCAGCTGCCTCCGCATGCGCAATCTCGGGCGCTGGGGATTCGGAGACCCCGCGGGGCTTCTTTTCTTGGATCATCATTAGGCGTAACCTATCTTCCAGTGACATGGCAGAGTGGGGACGTTCAGTAATGTCTGATTTACTGTACTGTGACGGACCCGGGGGAGATGGCAAAGTGCGCTGGCCACCACTGCCCAGTTCTAGTGCGGTCGAAAACTTGGCGGGGGACGTGCGACCTGTGGCTGGAAGGGGGGGTAGAGGACGGCGCTCTTCATTTGAGTCGAGAGGTTCAACGCGCGCCTCTCTTGCCTGTGCCTCCTGCCGAGAAGAAGGTCGCGGATCCGGCCTGTGATTCTCATCGTCGTCCGTGAACGGGTCTTCATCCTCCTTGATGAGATCACCGTTAGCATTGGACGGGCTCATATAGCGCCAATCCTCGGGCAACACCACCGGGGTCTTCTCGAGATCCTCCAACGAAGCGTCGAAGCTATCATCGCGGTCCATAGAGAAGTCATGGTCAAAGCTCACGTCGCCATCTTCTTCTTCTGAGTCGTAACTGCCGTCGCGAGATCCCGACGCAATGGAGGACGGATCAGGCGTGGTCATCTCATACTCGTTGACTTGTGGCGGTGCGGCGTCGAAAGTGACACTTTTGGGGTGTCGGCCGTCAAAATCGGCCCAGATCTCACTTTCCGGGTTGAATCCAGCGTCCTTCATGCCAAAGCGACTCGCACGAGACAGCGAAGATTTCGCAGGCGGTACCTGGTCTTTACTGGGCGATGGAGGCCTGGGACCAGCCTGAGCACTCTCCGGCCGGTTGGGACTCTGAGCGGATGGGGCCTCCTTTTGAGACCGGTGGGTCGCGAGCGGTCGCTGGGGCACGTAAACATGCGCGGGGTCGTACTCGTTATTGTAGTCGCGCAGCATGTTACTGTTGCGAACGCGGGATTGCCGCTTCAGATTCTCCAGCGATGCGCGCTTGGAGGGAGAAAACGGGGAGTCTGGATCATACGGCGCCTGGTTTTCTTGGCTCCTCTGGAACGGTGAACCCGACTCGCGCCCTTGCCAGAAGAGGCGCGATGAGGATTGACCGTCATAAGGCGAGGAGTCCTGCTTGGTGACCTAATCGGGTGTCAGCATATTCTTGTAAGCCGAGGCGATTTGCAGTCATGAGAGGCTCACCCTTGTTGGCTGGTTCCAGATGGGTGAGTTGCGTCTCTGCGCCATGGGGCTCACCTCCGAGAGGGGCCTCTGACCCGTGCTGGTACCCATTCTGATAGTCGGGTGGACGCAGGATCAAACGGATGGGGTTGGAAAGGAAACTATTCAAAGAGAATACAGGACGAAAACAACGCTGGAGATGAAAATATCAGCCGTGCTACAACAACAATATCCAGCAGGGTTCCTCGGACAGCGAGCATCCCTTGCTGGGTCGACGCGCCATACCTGTTTTTGATAAACAACAACAATCGTGGCAATCGAGATCCGACTTTCTCATAACAATCGTAATGGATAATGTGTCACCTTCGGCAGATCATGCAAGCAGATCGCCGATTTCAGTGCTTTGTTTTCTGGGCTGGTACTGATGGGGACGAGAGAATACTAGTGCGGTCGTGAACCAGGGAAGAGATCTTGAATGTCGTCACCGGCAATGCGTAACAAAGGGTACACACATGCAGGACTCAGCGAACAAACGAGGGGGAAGAGAGAAGCGAACAAAAGAGAGAGGAGAAAGAGATAAGCACACATCCACTGTGCGTCGAGGATGAGGAGGGGGCAGAACGTTAAGTAGTTGGAGGTTCGATCGACTCGTGCGCGATAAGCTGGAGATGTTGACATCCGCTCGGCGGGAGTTGCCCCGACAACCATTGGGGCCTTGAGGCCTGAGTGCCTGGGCGCCTGGCGGGCCCAGATCCCGCTAGGCCGCATAGGGACTAGTGTGACCGCTCCAGATTCTGCCAGGTTTTTTTTTTTATTCCGCCGCTTCAACTTCATGACATCCATGACATAGACAACCCCCAGCCATGTATCCGTTAGGCAGAATATCGCTGCCTCTGCGGTCTCCAGTATGTCTGTTCTGTCAGACTCGGACATCTCTGTCGTCTCCCCAGATCTGGCAGTCCTCCCGGACAATCGCCTCGGGTCGTCTCCGTCGCAAAGCCGCCCGCATGGCTCTCTCCCCTAATGTCGCCAAACCGTCGTTGAAACCGAAGCGGAACGATCGTGATCGCGTCGGACCCTTTGCTGGAATGAATCAGACCAATGCGCGCATCCGGGATGACCCCCGGTCGCGGTCTCCAGCGTCTCTCAAACGCTCAGGCGCACCCTCTGACGAGTCGTCGTGGCGGAAGAACGACAGCCAACTCTACAAGGCGTTGAAGATGCAGACAGCGTTGGCCCCGGTACCATATGGTCGCCGAGCTGCGATCAAGTCTAAAATCGCCGACATCACCAGTTTCGATCAGTTCCCGCTCCTTCCCATCGTCCGACACTCGATCTTCTCTCAGGCGCTCCCGGGCCTGCACGATGTCACGCCGACGCCAATCCAACGAGTCGCCATCCCACGGCTGTTAGATGACGCGAGAAAAGGCAAAAAGACACAAGCGCTCGCCGAGGACGAGCCCAACTACGATCAGTACCTTCTCGCTGCGGAAACCGGCTCCGGAAAGACCCTCGCGTACCTGATCCCCCTTGTCAACGCGGTCAAGCAGCAGGAGGCGGTGGAGAAGGAGGAAGAGAAGCGCGAAGAGGAGGCCAAGGCGAGAGAGCAGGCAGAGAAGCTCAACAACCAGGCGTTCGACATCGAGCCCGAGCTCCCCCCGCTGTCCAACGCCGGCCGGCCGAGAGTGATCATCCTGGTCCCCACGGCGGAGCTGGTGGCCCAGGTCGGCGCCAAGGTGAAAACGCTATCACACACCATCAAGTATCGGTCAGGAATGATCTCCTCGAACCTGACTCCGCGTCGCATCAAGAACACGCTCTTCAACCCCGATGGCATTGACATCCTCGTCACCACCCCCCATCTGCTCTCCTCCATCGCCAAGACCGACCCATACGTCCTCAGTCGCGTCAGCCACCTCGTCCTCGACGAGGCGGACTCGCTTCTCGACCGCTCCTTCCAGCCCATCACGACCGAAATCATCGAAAAGGCCTCGGGCTCTCTCCAAAAACTCATCCTCTGCTCGGCGACCATCCCCCGCAGTCTGGACAACTTCCTGCGCAAGAAATACCCCGACATCCAGCGCCTCACCACCCCCAACCTGCACGCCATCCCGCGCCGCGTCCAACTCGGCGTGGTCGACATCCAAAAGGACCCCTACCGCGGTAACCGCAGTCTCGCCTGCGCAGACGTGATCTGGTCCATCGGCAAGGCCGGCGACTCAGAACCCGCTGGTCCGTTCGCGGCCTACCAGGGCCCCAACGTGAAGAAGATTCTCGTGTTCGTCAACGAGCGCGAGGAGGCCGACGAGGTCGCCCAGTTCCTCCGGTCGAAGGGCATTGACGCCCACTCCTTGTCCCGCGACTCCAGCGCCCGCCGCCAGGAGCAGATCCTCGCCGAGTTTACCGAAGCTGCCACGCCGCCGAGCTCCGACGAGATCATGCTGGCGCAGAAGAAAGGGCGACAGGAGGACGTGATTCCCTTCGAGAGGCCGTCCAAGCCGCACGAGCCTCACAAGCTGCCTAACACGAAGGTGCTCGTCACGACCGACATCGCCTCGCGGGGCATTGACACGCTCGCCGTTAAGACCGTCATTCTGTACCATGTGCCGCACACGACCGTCGACTTCATCCATCGACTCGGCCGTCTGGGGCGGATGAACAAGCGCGGCCGCGGTATCGTCCTGGTCGGGAAGAAAGACCGCAAGGACGTCGTGAAGGAGGTGCGCGAGGGCATGTTCCGCGGGCAAGCGCTGATCTAGACGCCCGGTCAACACTAGCAATAATAAATTCGGCACAGGCGTTCCAACCGGCGTATCAGGATCAGGAGGCAATGTACACTATTCCAACAACCATATATGTACCATATTGTATAGTATCCTCTAGCATAGACACGAATCCAACTCATCCAAATGACCGACTCCCAATCAGACCGGAATCTGCCTACCCAGTGACCTCCAAAACGCACATCTCTCCCGCAACAGCCCCAGCTCGACATTCTCAAACCCATCCTCCGTCACCACAAACTCCTCCCCATGCCACAGACGCGGCACACCCGGCTCCTCCGCCCCCGTCAGCTTATGCGCGTTCGGATCCCCCGTCTGGAAGAAACTCGCAAACGCCCCAGCATACCCCTCATACACGAGGGGATTACTCTGCTGCACAGCGTTCACCGAATTCCACTATCACCCGTCAGCATCAATCAACCAAATAACATCAAACGCGAGAGCCACCCACGTAGATCGTATCACTCGCATGCTTCGCTGGAGCAATTGTATACTCCCCCAGATACCCGGCCGCGGACGCGGCCCCCGCAATCCAATACGCCGGACAAGTCAGCACCACGTCGCGGTAGACCAGGCCCGCGCGCACAGCCGTCGTATTATACCGCATAGTCTCCGTCCCGCCGCTAACGGGGTAATACCTCCGATCGATGAGGTCGATCTCGCGGGCCGACAGGCCAGGCAGGAACCCGACGAGCCATGCCCGGAAGCCGGCCTCAGACGCATTGAACCCGCCGCTACCCGCCGACGCGCCGAGCCCGGCGGGGACGAAGTTCTCGCCTTCGTGCGAGTTATACATGCCCCAGACGAACTCGGTGCGCAGGGGCCCCCGGCCGACGGCGTCGGTCAGCGTGTCAATCAGGAACTCGCCGTCCACGACAGGGGCCCAGGTATACGAGGAGGTGGTCCAGGTGTGGCTGGCGCTGATGGAGAGACTGGCGTCACGGATGGTCTGGACGTCGACGGACTTCAGACAGGAGAGGGTGTCGGGGGTGTCCGCGCAGCCGGTCAGTTGGGTCAACTGGTCGTAGATGGCCTCTGCTTCGGGGGAGTCGTAAGCGTAGGTCTTTGGCCAGAAAGGCGAGCTGGCGAGTGCCTTGGAGAACAGCTTTGGCTGGGCGCCGCGGCCGTTGGCCAGCACCTGCGCGACGACGGAGCCGCCGCCGGCGGATTGGCCCCAGATGGTGACGTTGTGCGGGTCGCCGCCGAAGTGGTGGATATGCTTCTGCACCCATTTCAGGACGTACTGCTGGTCGCGGAGGCCGGCGTTCAGGTCGGATGTCTTGGACGCTTTGATGGCCTTGCCTGGGAGGAAGCCGAAGGCGTTGACACGGTAGTTTGGATAGATGACGACGTAGTCGTTGAGTGTGCTGGCGTTAAGGACGGGGAAGGAGGACGGCGGCATGGTAAAAGAGGCGCTGCCCTGGATAAAGGCACCGCCGTAATAGACCACGAGCACCGGTCTTGCGGGTTGGGGCGCTGTGGCGGTGTCCCACGGCCGAGAGAACAGCCCTAGGTATAGACAGTCTTCAGAACCATTGACGGTGCGTTGGGGGCACATGTCGAACGGCTGGTCGGTGTCGTAGATGCCATTGGATATTTCGAGAGGCGGCTGAGGTGCTCGAAACCGGTTTTCCCCTGTTGGGGGCGCTGCAAAGGGGATCTTCCGGAAGTATGAGAGATTGTATGTCGCGTCATATCTGCCCTGGAAGGTTCCATAGTCGAGACGAACCAGAGGGTCGTCGTACGCTCTTACAGCAGAGGCCCCAAGGAAGAACAGGCTAGTAATTCTAAGGCAGCTCAGTAGGGATTTCATTATGAAAGCTAGGGTCTAACTCACGGCGTTCATTGTTGACGGTGGAGAAACTGGGAGGAATACAATATATAGAGCAGCATCCTGGCCACTGGCGAATTGGACTCGGGATGATATAGTCCGAGATTAAATTGAGCAGCGCAAATAGCGTCGGCAAGCGTTGCGGTGGAGGATGTGAAGTCGAAGAGAGAAGAAATGGGAGGCTGTCATTGGTGCAGATATATAATTCCTCGGTAGTGCACCGTAATGCGGGGGAACCGCGGAGAAGCGCTCAAGATGGAGGGATTCTCTAGTGTACAAAAGATTGAATTAAAGATGGAGCATAAGTCACTACTCTATACATCAAAGGGCACCGTCCAGAAACACCAAAGACCAGATTTCAACGCCAAACAAATGTTACACGGCCCAACTCCATTCGCAACATCCAACATCCAACATTACAGAGAAGTGTTATCGTCGTTACATGGTCATCCGCAGAGAGCGTGTTCGCCGTCTGCTTGCCCGCGTATTGCGTCGGTCGTCGCACGCTTCGCTGTCGTCGGTCTCGGTGCGTGGCTCAGACAGCTCCGGGGTGGGGGTGACGCCGAAACTGACGCCTCGATATCGGCGGGTGATGCGAGCCTCTTCTTCCGGATAAATAAACCGGTGGACGGTACGGTGATCCATCACGCGTTCCTCATCGTCCATGGGACCGTCCTTGTCGGTCTTGGGCCATTGAAACCCGTACAGCATGGAATGTCGCTCGCAACGGGGACACTCGCGGCGCGTGAGGTACGAATTGTGTTGGACAAACCATATTCCGCACGTGCCACACTCCACCCATCGATCGTATTGCTGCGCGAGCAATTTGGGCGTCTTGGTGTAGTCTCCGGGGACACGCACCCGCTGTAACTCGTCTTCGACAGAGGGAACCACTTGGCGCCGTGTTCGGCGTCTCCTCCGTTTCACCACGGTGCCAGATTTATCGTCTAACTCTAGTGATTCCGACAGCTCGGACAGCACTTCATGTTCGCTGCCGGCGGGGACTTGACGGGAGTCTTCGTCCGGCTGGCTGTCAGGTACACTCTCTCCCTGGGCGATCGCCACAGGTTCATGGGTTGGGGCTTCAGTCGACTCCTCTACCTTTATTTTGACGTCGCAGAGGGAGGTAGGCGCGGTGGAAGTTGACGAATGTTGCGACTCGTCCACTCCGGGGGACGACGAAGTGTCACCATCAGAACCCGGGGGTTGAGTATCAGGGACGTGGACGTGTGCGGTGTGGTCATTTTCAGCGACATCGTTGCTCCTTGACTCTCCTTTCGCTGTATCCGAGGTAGTTTCCACAGCAGGGGGGTTGGTTGTCGGTTGTAGGCCCGGCTCAACAGAGGGGGCATCGTCAGCAAGAGAGACTTCCCTCCGCAGTTTCGAGTACTGGCGGGAGAACTTCCTCTTCTTCTGAGGCGTAGGCGATAGCGAAACGTCCGGCTCGACATCCGGGGCATATTTGCGCTTCTGAGGTGACGGAGATCCATGCGTAGAGGCCGATTCATCGTTGCGCGCCGGCGTCGAAGCCGGGCTTGACGCCTCGGAATCGACCTTGGGTGCCCATCCATTACGAACCGCCTTTTCGCAAGTCGCACAAAGGCACTCACAGTTGTCAATTCCAAAATAATCCTCTCCGTAGGAGACGGTGATCTCCTCTCCAATGTGAATATTCCGGGTCGCCTCGACCTGCATACCTTCGGATCCGCGATTGACGAGGCGGCCATTGGCATTGCAGTCGTGGTTTGCAAAACGGGCGGGGCCCAAGAAAAACGACGGGGTCTTTCGTCGGCTAGACATCACAATACTGAAATCCTTCCTTTTCAGGTCCAAATCCTGTTCCTCTTCCCGGGTCACGGGTACCAGAGTCCCGCTCAGATACTTGATCTCCTGGCCCTGCTTGATGAACTCGCGGGCACAAATCGCGGCTTCCTGCTCGGTAATGGTATACCGATTGGTCGTCGTAACTTCAAAGGGGCAATGCGGCAGGTACATCTCGATGTATTTGCGCAGATGGCGCCGGAACCAGTCTTTCTCGCGGTCATTCCCCAGTTTAGCCATGTACTTCTTGAGACCGGAGATCGCCAACAGTTCGCGTTCGGCTTTGACCACGTCCTTGGCGACGATTACATGGTGTAGGAGAATCTCGGCGACCTTGTCGTCCAGAATCCCTCGCAAAGGGATGTACTTGGTCCGATTCTTGCGCGTGTTCGTCCAAAAGTAAGCCTGGAAGAACGCAACTGTCAGAGCAATTCCTTGCGCGGCAGTGGAAGCGACAACACTTACCCGATCAACCAGCGCATCCGTCGCGACGTCGTCATAGCTGGCCAGTTTCGCCAGGGTGAGACGGTCGCGACGGTCGACGGAGGGGCTGGATCTCGCTTTCGAAGGCGCCATGACAATCAGCAGGTTCAAAAATACCCCATACGCGTCGGTGGTACGGAGTATCTGCAGGGTATGGCTCAGAAGGCGCAGAAGTTATGGGCTGTATTCCTGGACAAGGAGAAGTCGCGGGAAAAGCGGAAAAGAACACCAAGAACTGAGGGAAAGAAGGACGGAAGCCAAAAGGAGCGTGAATGGAAACCAAATTCAGCCTAACAGGTGAGGACCTCACCGAACGACATTCTGGAGAGAGGGAGGAAAAGAGGAAGACCTCCGAGGGGGTTTAGCGCGAGTGAATTGGGGGGGAATGAGAGAGAAGATCCAACACGGCTGCGGTTGCCCATGCGATGCCAATCCTCCGTCCGGGGTCGGATGCTCGGCGAAACCTTCCGGTCCGGACCTGCTGGAAATCTTTCGCGACACCCAGTTCGAACGGCACATCTTCCCCCCAGTTACATCTTCCCCGCCCCCAGGGTCTACACACAAGATGATTCAATTAAAAGTGAGTTCGCGATCTGATCCACAGAATTTTTCCCCTGGCTAACCCCCCACCCCGGTCTAGACGATGCTGAATTGCATCGACAACTCCGGCGCGGCCGTCGTCGAGTGCGTGAATGTCTTGAAAAAGAAGCGTCCAGCTACAGTTGGTGCGTGTTCTCCGAGTAAATACTGTCCAGAGAGCCGTCTCTAACCGATCGTCCGTCTTGAATGAAACAGGTGACCGAATCGTCGTGGTGGTTCAGAAGCAACGGAATTTCGGCCCCGAGACCGCCCACAGCAGTGGTATTGCGAACAAGGTCCGCCGAGGAGACATCCGCCATGCCGTCGTCGTCCGCGCGAGGAAGGAAATGCAGCGTCCCGACGGATCGATTGTCAAGTTCGATGACAATGCCTGTGTGCTGATCAACAAATCCGGTGACCCCATTGGAACCAGAATGAACGGTCAGTGAGACATCAGTCCGCTTAGCCTTCGACCGCTCCTCACTAACGTACATCTAGGAGTCGTCGCTACGGAACTACGGGGGAAGCAGTGGTCGAAAATTTTGTCTTTGGCGCCTATGCATGTATAATATACCATATGAAAGCGACTTGTTACTTGTTCAAATATTCTACGGTGTACCAATAGAAGTCTTTTCTGCCATTCTTGCACGGCCGTCTAACCACACAACAATTTCGCCATAACCATAACACCGGAACTATGCAAAACATCACAAATAACGGGTATCGGAAACATTATAAGAACCAAGCGCAAACCGATCACGTGAAGACATTACCACAAGCACAGCAGACATAGTAAAGTTTCTGGAGATCGTCAGACTTGTCCCTTCGTGAAAGCCAGATCACTTACCATTCCGGTCTCCGCCGAACGCTGCTGCGACTGGAAGAAGACGGCCTCGGCTTCGCCGCAGCTTGGACAGAGCTTGTTGGACCGTGGGAGCTGAGAAGAGAACGAAGCATGTTAGCCAAGGAAATCCTCCGTAGTTGAAATCCCCCGACATGTCGGAACTGGCGCCTCCGCTGTCCCTTGACTCTCATACTCATCCTCCGGTATTGTACCGCAGGAAAAGCAGGTGATTTCATCCCCACAAAGGGTACAGAAACCAGGGAGACTAACCGTAGGATCCGACCCAACATCCTGAGTCACACCGGCAGTATCTCCCACTTGGGTGTTGAGTTTGTTTTGGTAGACACAGTAAGAGCTGGCGGGCTCTCCAACGTGGCAAGTCCGGCAGGTGAACATCAACCGGTTGTTCACGCGGTCTTCTTTAGGGTAAAGCAAGTTCGAGCTGCATAAACACAAATATTAGCACAGTTCGCTGCATGCATGAGGAAGAAAAAAGACATCAGCAAATCACTGGTCTTACCATTCACGACAGAAGCGGAAGTGAACCTGTTCAGCAGGCTTGGAGTCGCCTCCAGCGGAGGGGGACGGACTGGCGGACATGACGGCAATATCTGAAGTAGTTGTCGAGAATCAAAAAGCGCTGTAGGTGGGTGCAGTCAATGCTGAGGGTTTGAAAGGATGTTGTCTGCGACGGCGACAAAGAGTGACGGAAGTTGGGAGAAGCAGCGGTGCCTGCGCGCTAGTCTCGATCGGATCGGCGGCGATGTTTGCCGTGTCTGCACTGTTTGCCGTGTTTGCCTCCCCTCCGTGCTTCCCCCGCAGTTGGTCCCGCAGGAGCTGTTCTTCTCCCTCTTTTCTATCTCTCAACTCCTCAATCCCTTGCGGTCTAACGCACCATTACCCCACATATATCTAGACCCATATACACCGTGTCTACATCATAGCATATTACTCGAAAAATTCCCCATCATGGTGGGTGTCCTCGTCCCCCGGCCATGGGAATGACGGAGCTTTCCACTGATCCCCGTTCAGGTCGAAACAGGTCTTCCGGCAGGATGGGAGGTCCGTCACTCCAACTCCAAGAACCTCCCGTACTACTTCTGCCCCGCGACAAAAGAGTCTCGCTGGGAACCCCCGGCGGACACTGATACCGAGAAGCTCAAGGTTTACATGGCCAACTACCACAGCGCTCCCACCGGACGGCCCGAGTTCGGCCAGGGCGAGGGAAAGATCCGTTGCAGCCATCTCCTGGTGAAGCACAGAGAAAGCAGACGCCCCAGCAGCTGGAGAGAGGCTGAAATCACCCGGACGAAGGAGGAGGCTATCCAGATCCTGCAAGGGTATGAGAAGCGGATCCAGTCTGGGGAAGCGAGCCTGGGAGAGATTGCCAAGTCAGAGTCAGATTGCAGCAGTGCTCGGAAGAATGGTGATCTGTACGTTTGCGCTGGTGCCATTGTCAGCCTTCCATAGATGTGACTAACGCTGCCGCAGTGGTTTCTTCGGACGTGGTGAGATGCAGAAGGAGTTTGAGGATGCGGCCTTCGCTCTCGAGCCTGGTCAGGTTAGTGGCATCGTGGATACGGCATCGGGAGTTCACTTGATTGAGCGGTATGTTCTTCTCTATAATTCGCGGCACGGTAAACTAACTTAAAGATAGTGTTCAATGAATGTCCTATGTTAACGCCCCCAAATGCCACAACGAAAAAGATACATGTACTTAGAAAGGTCAAATACATTACAGCTATCTACCTAGTTGGTTTCAATCACAAGAGAGCACTCAGGACAGAGTAGGAGATAGATGACAGAAAAATAGCACATCTGTCCCTTCTTGATGGAACTTGTGGACATCACGAACACGCGCGGTATAGAAGGAGCAACAGACAT
Source organism: Aspergillus ambiguus (assembly GCF_047715705.1). NCBI lineage: Eukaryota > Fungi > Ascomycota > Eurotiomycetes > Eurotiales > Aspergillaceae > Aspergillus > Aspergillus ambiguus. The sequence continues at coordinate 146,880 of NW_027395558.1, read as the reverse complement.
GCGGCTAAAGTAAAATCATTGATCCTGACAATTCCAACGGACCTGCAAGATGGAAAAGAAGATCACCCTACCCTGCATACTTATAAATCGGGGATCACAGAGAGGAGCTGTTACACCATACGGAATACATAAACACCTACATCCACCCGGCTCGTAAACTCAGAGGATTGTGTATACGAGATAAGTGGATTTGTGCAAAGTCCTAGATGGTGCTCTGACCACCAATCGTCTGCTAAATGCATGACACGAAGTGTACAGAGGCATACAGAGAAGGGTCAATCGGGAGATAAGGTCACTGTAGCTTGATGGAATATTTGCTTCATGGCTATGACAGGAACCTATGCATATAGAAATTTAAACTAGGCCAAAAACAAAGTAATTGCATGCCGGAATGGATATCCTCAGACAGAGGTATTGAGTCGATCCAATCGAGATGTAATAGCCTCGATAACAGCCGATCTGAATCGCAGCACTGTTAGTCCATGGAAACTAGTTGGGTCAACGGAAAGAAGACTTACTCTCGTTCCACCATTTTCATGGCATCTGCAATTTTAGCTCGCTGGATGCGCTGCGGAACGCGTGGTTGCGTACCCCCTGGAGATGCCGGGCTGCTTGGCTCGGGGGAGATGGAAGATCTGGAAGCAATCGATTTGGCCTCAGCCACCAGGTCGGTGGCAATGCCCTTCACAGCATCCAGCCGTCCAGAGACAGTCTGTTCGCTCTTCTCAGGATCGCGAGGTTCGGCGAACGATTCCGACAGCGCGTCGACTTCGGAGACCCAGGATCTCTCCTTCTCACTGAGAGGTCGACCACCGGACTTGAGAACCCTGTTACGGAGTGTTTCATAGCGTTGGACAAGCTCAGCCTGCCTGTCTTTCGCAGATTTGAGTCTCTTGTCAAGCGCTTCAGTACTCCGGAAACCCTCTTTCCTTTGGCCGTCTTCACCAATCTCACTTGACACCCCCTTAATGCGCTCAGCGACGTCAGAGAGCTGTTTCAGTTGATCGCGCATTTCACCTTGCAGTCGCTCGCAGCGGCGGAAAAGGTCTGATGCTGCTCTTTCGAGAGCATTCGTGTGGCTGGAAAGAATCCTGTGGGCAGCAGCAACAAGATCAAGGGTAGCTGGAGACAACCGGACTTGCTCTTTGAGAGTATGACGCTGGCGATGGGGGACATGCCTGTCCACAAAGGTCTCCATGGGCGGTCCCGAGTAGAAAATTGACGGAACCTGGTAGGGAGGGCGTCGGGGAGGCATTGTCGGCGACACAGGCATTTGTGTATCGGCCTCAATGGAACGCAGATTCGTGAATGCTGGCAATGAGAATTCATGGGTATCCATGATGGCGGCATACGGATGTGGGTCCAGATGGGTGAGAAGTAGATAACCAAGATCGTAGTCGTAGTAGACAAGACAGGCAGGGAGATGATCCTGTTGATCTCTCACACTAACATCATTCCCATCCACTTGGATAATCGGGTCACGCTGAGAGACATTACCCTCGCAGAGCACCTGTAGACGGAAGGCGGAGCCGCTGGTATCCTCAGCCTGCAATTCTCGTTCCAAGCGCTGGACCCACGAGGATAGCGAGACAGAGATGACGTTCTTTGCGTTCGTGACAAAAAAGCTATACTGGGACTGGATGTCTTTAGTCAAAGTAGGCCAGTTTGCCAGCGACTGCTCATTCTCCTTCAGAGTATCCAAAGACTCCACAAGCACCAGGTCCGATGGTTCAGATAGAGGTGTACGGAAGGCGTTCTTTTTGGCTTTAGGGAGCCACTGTCCTTCAACACCGTCAAGCTCGAGACAAATATGCACTCTGCCCGTTCCCGTAGTCAGGCAAATGATTGTTGCCGACAGTTTGTCATCATTCTCCTCCAAGGCCAGCTCTTCATCCTCGCCCATCATAAGAGCGTCCGTATCAATTTTAGATGCAATGACCAGAATATCGCAGAGGTCCAGATCGTCAATCTCGTCGCCAGTCTCGATACGGAAAGGACCCTGTAACCTAGGAATAGCGCTGGGATTGGCAGGACGCGCGAGGACCTCCGTGGATGATCCAAGTTCTGGATCCGAAATGACATTTAGAGGTTCCTGGGTGTCGATCTCCGTCAGCCAGTCATATTGCTGACGACTAGCCGTCAGCTCCTCTTCATAGTCCAGAGGATCCTCTTGATAAGCCGCTAACTTCGGGATCACAGCCGACGACAAAGATGGGATGGTAGTGGCAGGCGCCTGCCATTTCGAAGGGAGCAATGGACACAATGCGTAAAGGTCGCCAGGCCTCATGGCGACCCACAGGGTCATCGGAGCCCACGCGTCCTCTCTCGGGCTTCCACTTCCGCCGAAGCAAGCGGAGGCAACCTCCATGTCGACAAAATCCGCAGAGAACCCTTTGTTTCTTCCGAACCCAGACGGAGCGAAATCTTGGTCGCAGGAAGTCCCATCCACGAGCTTCCTCAGGTCAATTGCGAGAGTAGGACGATCGAACGACCAGTGATTATTTCGGTCCAGTTCCCACACCCGAACTGCAGCATCTGCAGTCACCGTCACAATACAACCACCCAGATTGCTGTGTACTCCAAGAGGATGCCACAGCGCCGAGACAACGGGAGATTCGGGGATAACGTGCGTCGTAGGGCCAAGCTGGTATGTTTTCACACGGATTGGTGAGCGATCCGACCCAGAGAGATGCGATATATCCGGAAGCACGGCAACGAAGACAGTATGGTCGGCGACGATAGCGAGCAGTGCGCCGTTGGGAGAGGGGATGATTTGACGGATTTTCTCATAGACCGGCACGGTCAAGACCTGGAAATTGTCAGAACTCTGTATACACCCTGCGAATTGCATCGTTGTGCGTACTCTGTAGCTCAAACCACCTTCACCGTTAGCCTGTGACTTTGTATCGCCACTTTGGCCGGTGGTACTCTTCTTCAGGCGTGTCTGTTGCTGCCACTCATCCTTCAGGCGGGTCAGGCTAGACCAGCGGATTTGATTATCCACGACCGTGAAGACTTCATTTCCCCGTTTCCCCAAAGTCCTTGTAGGGCCCTGGTAGAGCACATCACGCTGAAGCTTCTGCGCAACCTGTTCCGGAGCTTTCCCCGCAGGGCTGGAGAACAGTGCAGCGCCAGACGACGGACGCGAAAGCCAGGGAGGAGTGTAACTGATGACTTTCGGCATTGTGGAAGCGTCGATTGCCCCGAAGAAGAGTAAATTGGTGAGAATCCAGTCCACACCCAGTAAACAAGGGGTTGAGCAGCAGTGAGGGACAGCGACACTGGTGGGTGAGGGAGGATCAACAGCTCTCGGTGTCCGGGGAAATTTAGTTGGTGAAGGCGGAAGTCGTCGAGTGCCAAGACCGGCGCAAGTTCGGTGGTTGCTGGAGCTCCCCGTCTATCTTCCGTCCGCATATCCCTCAGTCGCTCCCTCAGTCGCACCCCCATCGTCCTCGTCTCTTGGTCTAGTTGCCCCCTCGTGGTTGACCATGGCAGCTCCCCTTCACACAGTCGAAAGGCTCGACCGGCCCAGTGCTTACTATCTGGGAAAGGTAGACTTACAGCCTCCAATGTCTTCCGACACCGATTTTGTTAACACTGGATACGAACAGAACAAGAGGCGCAAGTACAGCCATGACGACGTTCATCCTGCTGAAGACCCAGTGGACAACCTGCGAAATGCGACAACGCTCTATGTTGGCAATCTGTATGTTTCATCTTCCCCCGTCAGATATGAATTGACTGACGGTCCTAGCTCCTTCTACACGACGGAAGAGCAGATCCATGAACTCTTCGCCAAGTGAGACCTCGTATCCTCTTGATTTCTCCTACGCCTCTAACCGATCTAGATGCGGAGAGATCAAGCGTCTAGTCATGGGCCTCGACCGATTCAACAAGACCCCCTGCGGCTTCTGCTTTGTTGAATACTACACCCATCAGGACGCACTGGATTGTTTGAAGTACATTGGTGGAACCAAGCTTGACGAGAGAATTATTCGGACAGACCTTGATCCTGGGTTTGAGGAGGGACGGCAATATGGGTATGTATACCGCGTGGGAAGCGTACAAGGAACAATACTAATCCATGGGCAGTCGTGGAAAGTCTGGCGGCCAGGTCCGCGACGAATACCGAGAAGAGTATGATCCTGGCCGTGGTGGTTACGGACGTGCATATGCGGATGATCAACGGCGACGGGAAGAAGAGGAATATGGTAAGGGTAGGTAATCAAACTTGGATTTATCTGGCTGGCGCAATAGGAGTCTGCATAGTCTATTTCTATCATACGGGTAGAAAACACCCAAAAAAGACACTATTTACACTTTATACCCGATGTTGATATCACCACCACACAAGATACAGCAATTTGCTGTTCCTTTACACAACCCGTCCGCGTATTATTGTTGCTCCATTTCAAGTCGTCTCTTCACGGATTCTTCTACTTGGCGCAACCACCAAGAATGTATTCTCGCATCACCTGTCAGCTCGGGGTGGAAGCTCGTTCCAAAGACGTTTCCTTGCCGGACGGCAACAATATCGCCTGCTTCCTTCTCCGGGCTGATGGCTGTTCCCTGGCTGGCGACCAATCTGGCGGCCCTTCCAGGAAGAGTTGCCAATACCTCCACATCAGTTGCCATCGCGTCGCGCGCAACTGCGTCTTTAGCGGCCTTCGAAGGCGCTACAACGGTCTCGTCTCGCTGGGTCTCTTCAGTCTGGGTGCCCTCCTGGTGTGGCAAGATCTTCTCGACCACAGGTGCGCGAATAAACACCGCAGGGAAAGAATCCTGTTCTTTTCCGCGGGTGTCAAGAAACGGCAGGTCCAAGGGCGCCTGGAAGCTTTCTGTCTGACGACCAAAGTGGTTTCTGTTCACCCGCACGTCCAAACCCCCAATAAGTTCCTGGCCACCCTTCTTTGTTCGGTTTGCAGACTCGGCGAGGAGTATAAGTCCGGCACAGGTACCCCAGGTTGGTTTGCGATGCACCCTAGGGAAAAAAGAAACCAACGATGGTCAGCCCATGTAATTCTGGGGATTGCGCGCAGACTTACTTCACAAATTCTCGCAGGGGCTCCAGGAGGTTCGACCGAGCTGCTACCAAAGACATAGTCGTGCTCTCTCCCCCTGGAAGAATCAGAGCATCGCATCTTTCCAATTCCTGCGGGGTCCGCACTTCAATGAAATGCCACTGAGAGGCCGTGGACCAGCCCGTTGCGGCTTGTTTCAGGAGCTGGACATGTTCGTAAAAGGCGCCTTGTAAGGCAAGGACCCCTACAGTGATATTCATCGTCTTGCGTGAGAGTTTCGAGAATCTGTGAGTCAACCGGTGGCCACTCGCCGCTCTCTATATCGGTCATTGACCCGCACACGTGACTTTTCCGCACGGAGTTCCACCTTCTACATCGGGTTAGCTCTATCTTACGGAGTAGATCTGGAGTTCATTCTGTCCAGTGCATTTGTTCACTGTGCTCGTATACTATCACGGGTCTTGTCTAACTACAAAGACAGTGGTACTTGATTCATCTCCGAGGAACCGTGAAAGTCCAATCTTCTGGGAACTGTCCCGCCTGAATATCATCGTATCCCTTGAAGATATCATCATAATGCGCGATACGTGACTCCGGACGGTCCGCCTGGCGGTAGTAGCTACTCGACAGTCGCCGCATAGTGGGATCATTCCACATCGTTTCCATCCAAGCCAGTGCATCGTTATTGGCGGTGTCAAGTGGGAGGTCGTAGGTGCGGAAGCGCTAGGGCAGGCGTTAACATCGCCCACTGAGACAATCATCCCTGTAGATAGGTCTAAATGAAGAGGTATACGAACCCATAGGACAGGCCAAAAAAATGCATCCGCGATACTGAAGGCCCCAAAAAGGAACCCCTCGTCACTTTCACCTAGCTCAGCTAGCCGAGCCTTGGTGAACTTCCGGGAGGTATCCCACAGCGTGAGAAGGCGCTCGATTTCCTTTCGCCCCTGTTCCGTAATGGGAATATTACCGGTGAATCGCGCGACGAAGTTCGACTGATAGGTGTTTCGGATTGTCTGGAAGCCGGAATGCATCTCCGCCGCAGCGCTCCGGGCCAGTGCCCGCAGTTGACGGTCACGAGGCCAGAGATCAAGATGTGGGTTGGATTCCGCAAGAAACTCACAGATAGCTAGGGAATCGTTAATGCGAATATTGTCTCCTAGAGAGCGACATTCAAGCAGTGGGACGAGCCCTGTCTTGGATACTTTGCGGACCTAGACGTCATTAGTGTTGCTCCTGAATGAAACGCGTGGTTGCGAAGCACACATCTGCGAGCTGAATTGTTTTCGCCGTGTATGGGATCTGAAAATACTCCAAAACTGTCTCTACACGCGCAGTCCAGCCTGTGGTCGTGTTAGAGATTGAGGCTTGTATCGGAAAATTGTCATACTGGAGTATCGGGTAAAGGTCCCGATAAGATGAAAGTCAGGATTTCCTTGCTGCTGGGTCATTTTTATCCTTGAGCATAATTGACAATATGATGCGACGTGCCGCAGATGTGATTATCGGAGTTGTCCTGGCTGACTCATTTGCCTCGTATTTGTATCGCACCATTGCCTGAGCACTAGGTGGGGTTGGGGATTATTAGTTGACCTATAAAAACCATAGATCAGAGTCCCTAGAAATAGAATCTTCCGTTGCTTCATTATGGAAGGACGTCGCAATCATCATACGTAATGATCATGCATACTAAGGGGAAGTTCCAGGGTTGATAATAGGGACCACCGAAAAATACTAGTAGTACCTAGTACCTAAAAATTGCTCAGGAATGACGTTACGGTATAGTACGTATATATGCTAGTCTCTAAGCTCCCTTTGAGTATACCAAGCACGTCAATGAACCACTGCCTCACAATATGGAGCGCCTGCCCAGTGCGCTCTTATTGAAAATCTTCAGCCAATGTCCAGATGTCTCTTGTCTTTGGAGTCTGTTCAATACATCCTCCAGACTGCGGGATTTGTTCAATAACTGGTCAAAAGACATTGTCCCCGCTGTAGTTAACTCGACGGTCCACAGGGAAATTCAGTTACGTATGCGCCTGGTTTTCTCTGTGCGTACGCGATCCTTTCCCTGCCTTCGTCTAAGGATCCCAAACGCGGCATCACAGAAGAAGAAATACTCTCAGGGGAGCTTATCGGATCACCTCAACAGCTCCGAGAGTTTATAATTCTTTGTCACCGCATCCATATGATGGCTCATCTGTGCATTTCTGACTCCATGCAACATCTCCTTACGATTCCGTTCGTCAAGAGAGAAAGGCTTCCGGGTTATTTTGTACACCCCACCTGGGTGGAGGAAAACAGGGTTGTGCTTGGCTTCTGGCATATTTGCTATTTGAATGAGATAACTGCAGCCAAGGAAAGAAACATACGAGGGTCTCAAACGGACATAGTCCACCTGGCGGAAACCAGAATTTACGACTCTCTGGGATCTAATAATGCGGCTGTGCACACCGCAATCATTGGATGCAGAGACAGAAATATCTAGATCGATCAGGGACCGATTTCGAGGCTGGGGGGCCGGAATTTAAGATGTTCCTACCACCCAGGCTTCCTTCCGGCTCTGACTTTGGGTGGATTTGCCTGCCAACCACCTTCGATCCAACCTATCATTGACCGAAGTTTGCTTTACCCTTGGTGCGAGTACATGCAGCGCCGGATGTCAGGTTTCATCAATGGATTATCGAGAATTGCCAACAGTTCTAAAGCTGGCGATTTCCCGGACCCACCTGTACACCTAGCTATCCAACACGGCTTTGAGATCTGGCAAGGGGACAGGTTTCAGGCTATAGAAACATTCCAATTTTATGGTGTGAACTACGCTTGTCCGTCGTTCAGGAGATTGTTGGGTTTGCACGACCGACCTTTATCCAGCAGAAGGTTTTAGGTCCGGTGGTATCATCCATACGACATGCGTTGGTATGTTTCTCAACGAGAATCAGAAAATGGACCAAATTGATCTATCATTATTCTTAGTGCCTACTTGGCGAATTGTTGCTCTGTGGCTAGGGAGGGTCAAAATGCGGCTCAACGTTGCGTATCACGGCTTCATACGAAGATGGCTATGTGGCTTGTTCGATATGGAAATTGCTGGAAGAGATATTGAAAGAGTCAGTTTACCTACTTGTCAATTGAGTTCTTGCTTCTGCCCTGTTAGTGGCCCTACAAATTCATCTAGGGGCGATAGAAGGTAATGTTGCGATGTAGATGTATAGAACACATGATGCATCCAAACCCTAATATCCATCATGTGATATGCATCTACAATCTAATCAGGACGACATCGTCACCGTCATTCCACGAACAACACTGCATTGCATTCCCACCTGACGAATAACGATGTTATGATTGACTCTGGTGTATAATTTCGCCCTCATCCAACCCAAGTACACGCCATCTTCCTCCAACTCAACAACCGCATCCGCAGCTATGGCCTCCAGCGACCAACCCCTCCTCACAAGATGGTACATGGACATGCGCAACCTCCAAAGCCATCCACCGCTCCCCCTCCTTGACACCCTCCAACCCACCGACCAAGAAGCCATAACCCGCTTCTACCACTTAAAGGACCGCCAGATGTCCCTCGCCTCCAACCTGCTCAAGTACCTCTTCATCCACCGCACCTGCCACATCCCCTGGCGCAGCATCACCATCAGCCGAACCCCAGCGCCGCACAAACGCCCCTGCTTCATCCCCACTGCAGACACCCCGCACGCAGCCACTCTACCCACTCTCGAATTCAACGTCAGCCACCAAGCCTCCCTCGTTGCCCTCGCCGGTACGTCGACCGCCGCGCAACAGCAACAGCAACCGCAACAGCTGTTCACCACCACCACCCCGCCAAATCCCGCGTCCACCCCGCTCCCGTGCCTCCCACAGGTCGGCATCGACATCACCTGCGTCAACGAGCGACGCGCCGACGCGCCTTCGACGCTCGCCGCGCTGAACGACTACGTCGACATCTTCGCGGAGGTGTTCTCGGCGCGGGAGATCGCCACGATCAAATCGACTGCCGCGCACAGAAACGACCCCGCGTATGGCTGCCGTCTGTTCTATGCGTTCTGGGCCCTCAAGGAGGCCTACATCAAGATGACCGGGGAGGCGCTGCTGGCGAAGTGGCTGCGGGAGCTCGAGTTCGATAACGTGGTGGTGCCTGAGCCACGCGCGACGGCGCCGTACACCGGTGTGCGAACGACGCTGTATGGGAAGGCCGTAGAGGACGTGCGCGTGGAGATCGAGGCGTTTGAGGATAACTATCTTATTGCGACGGCGGCGCGGGGTGGGCGGGTTGGTTCGGCGTCTACGGGTGGCGGCGAGGCTTGGGGAGCTTTACAGAAGATTACGATTGATGATGTGGCGCCTTGCGCGAGGGGATCGTGCAGGTGTTTGGATGGGTGAGGAGTAGATGGGATTCTTTTTATTATTTCGGGATTTACATTGGATGGTGATGATGCTATCTATATACATGTAAGGACATGGAAGAGGCGGTCTATTGAAACAAGATGCAATAGCGCAGGGATCTCGTTTTCCAAGGGGTCATTTAGACGTCTGATGGGAAGCATGCTGTTCATATATCTAGCTTCCTGACCTCGTTCGGGCTGAGTCCCGAATGACGGCCAGGTCTATGCGTCGTGCATTTCGTAAAGGTAGTGTATCGGCTCGTTTAATGAGGTATTCGGATAGTATTCGAGGATGGCGGTTATTTGGTGGACCCGCAAATGATTGGGAATCAAAAATATGCTGAAACGATGTGCAGGCGAGTCGCGGGAACAGGAAGACACATCTATTGAGGAGATGTTCGGACGTAAGTGTCGCTTGCATGTCTCAGATCTCAACCGCAGTGGACTTCGCGTTGGTGGAGTCAGCGGCCTGCTCCGGGGCAGACATCTCCAGAAGGGTCTTGAGCATAGACTCCCGAGTCGACTTGGTGAGGTTGTCAACGTCGGCAGAAGTCATGCCCTCAGTGCTGATCGGAGGAAGAACTAAGATGCCATTAGCGAGAGTAAGCCAAACCCAACATAAGTAGTCTACCTTTGATCTTGACAGTGCCAGAGTTGAATCGCACGTTCCGTGGAGAAAGGATATGGGAGTAGTTCTCACTGACAATCGGGACAATGGGGACGCCCGCCTTGACAGCCAAGTGGAAAGCACCCTTCTTGAACGACAGCATCTCGGGCTTGTCCGAGTAGCTTCTGGTTCCCTCTGGAAAGATGAACACGCTATGACGGTGGGTGCGCATTTCGTTCGCTGCGCCGTCGAACGCCTTAACGGCAGTCTCGCGGTTGGCGCGGTCGATGAAGACGGTGCGAGAGAGGGACATGAACCAGCCGAGAAAAGGCACATGGCGTAGGGACTTCTTAGCCGTAACGCTGCAGTAGGGCGGCATAATCGTACCGAGCATCAGGACGTCCAGCTCAGACTGGTGGTTGCCGATAAACACGGCCGGACGGGTCGAGAGATACTCATTGCCTTCGACAATATCGAATCGCACGCCAGTAGTATACCGCATGACCCACTTGAAGCTGCGAGCTGTGGCCCATTGCGACACCCGTCCGTATCCCACCAGGCGCAGCACGATGGAGGCGACGACACCGTACACCGCACAGATGAGGAGCGAGCCATATGCTGCGAGACAGCGGGCGACAAATGCGGCGCGGGGAACCTTCTGGCCTAGAGCGAAGAGAGAGAGCGTGACGACAACAAACGAGCTGATGCCCGAGGCGATATAAGAGAAGACGGACATGGTGGAGAAGGAAGACGTCTTGGAAAGCGAGAACCTGGGGGATCCTGTTCGTGGAACACGGTTAGTGACGTTACATATGGGTATTTAGCGACAGGATATATCCGGGATGAGGGGCATACCGGTGATGCGGTCAGGTGGACAAGACACGGGAGTAGTATTTAAAGAGTGAGGTTCTTGAAGGAAGGCTAAGGCATGGCAGAGAGAGTTAATGCGATAGAAAACAAAAAACCTCCTGAAGACTTTCCCAACCACGGTGCCGAAGAGAGAGAGGGTGAGAAAGGAGGAGGGAGTGGAGGACGAAAGAAGTCTGGGGAAGACAAAGTCAATCTTCCGCCTTTCTTTTCTCTGATTTCATTTTCCGTTGGGGAACCGCTCACCGCCTGTTCTTTTCGGGCGGCCCATGTGACTCCTGCCTGAGGTTAGAACACCTCTATACATAATGGTACTACCTTAATATAGAATTATGGACAAGATCATGGACAGTATGAATGCTAACAATGCGTAATAATGAATTTGATTATGCAATTCCAAGCCAGCATCAACAGACAGTATGTCCATGAATCTGCCGTCTGGCGTCGTCTCGTCGCTCATTTGCCGTGTTTGTCCAACCGTTGCCACAAGCCGTCCCAACGCTAATATACACTCAGAATCCAAGGGCTCGATCCCATCTCGAGACCCCAATGCTCGGGAGAATTACTCTCCCTACCCAACCGGCCAGCTAACGCCCGAGTAATGCTGAACGCTTGCCCAAAGTCAAGCTCGAAGAAAAATGCCAACCCATCGAGACTCCAATAAGGACCGGCATTGAGAAAAGTCGAAAACAGAAATACAAGCGACCAGTGGGAATATTGCAGAAAAAGAGGTAAAACAGAACCATCATGCCATGTCCTCATCGTCCTCTTCATCGTCGTCAAGGGATTCCATGGCGTCCTTGATGTACTGAGCCGCCTGTAAGTAGAGTTAGACCTGCACACCTAGGATTTCATTACAAAAGCAATCATACCTTAGGATCCAAATTCAAAGCAGTCGTAAAATGCTTGATAGCATTGGCCTTGTCGTGCAGCATCTTATAGAGTTTGCCCAGAAGATAATGCACATTCGCCTCGTCGGGCGCCATATCTTTCAGAATCTTCAACTCTGCCAGTGCCAACTTTAGCTCCTGTAGTTTCATCAATGCGCGAGCTTTGCGGAACCGGGCCAGAACAGAGTGTGGTGCGATGGAACAAGCACGCCCATACTGGATAAGGGCTGCCTTCGGGTTATCCATCTTCTCCAGGACCAGACCAATGCAGCAAATGAGAACCGCATTAGTAGGGTTGATGCTGGCAGCGTTTCGGAAGTGCTGTTCAGCAAAGTCGAGTTTGCCCATCTTATCATAAACGGTTCCCAGGCCATACCACGCGTTGTAGTGTCGGTTATCAGCACTGATGCCATGTCTGTATGCGTCCAGGGCCTTATCATATTCTTCATTGGCGACATATTCGTGTCCCTGCAGTGTGAAGCCATACGCAAACTGGGGGTCTAGCTGTGTTGCTCGCTTGAAGCACTTGAGAGCCTGGTCGTGGTCCCGTTGGTGGGAGAAGGAGTTGCCTATCGCACACCAGGCTTGAGGAGAGAGGCGATCAACCTCCATTAGCTCATGCGCCAGATATGCCAGCTCCACGTCACTTTTCAAATGCCACAGAACGGTGGAGTAGATCTCCATATCCTCCAGTCGAGAAGGTGCCATCGTTCGAACCTTGACGAAATACTTTTCAGCCTCTGAATACATGGCCTGCTCGTAATAGGCCCGTCCCATCTGGGCAAGGGCCCAGGGTGTTTCCCGTTGCCCTTGTGAGAGGGCATTGAAGATCTGAATTGATTCGGCGCACTTATATCGACTCAGAGCAAAGTAGCCTGACGCGAGCTTAGAAAAGAGCTCCAACAGCCAGGTCAGTGCCTCTAAAGCCTTTGACTTCTCGATAGCAGTACCACGGGATGATGTGCCATGTAGGCCGGTTGTTGCTCGATGGTCCTTTCCATCGCTGTCGTGAACATCGAGGGCATGTCTCCGGCTTCCGCTCACCGCACGGTTTACATTAGTGGACGACGTTGTCGTGCGTCCCTTAACGCTTGTGGACTTCACCTTTTTCAACTCCCTACCATCTTTAGAGCTCAACGCCGCACCAGAAAACTTGCTCGTTGTTGGTTTGATCTGGTTGAATAGCCTGACGCTGCGTCGTTGGGGCGCCCCTGGCTCGACGGGTTGCGATGTAGATGGATGAGCAACTTGGCCGGAAACTGTTCGTTTGCGGTCTCCGATTCTAGAGGCAATCGCGTGGTCTCTCTCTCCCTGGGAGATGGTCTGTTCATCAGGTTCAGCCCGCGCCCTCGTCCTCTGTCGAATCCCAGTTGGTTTCATCTTTGGGGGCGGGTCCATCGGATGGTCAATGCCGATGGTTTGTATAGTTCGGTTTTTCCTAGCCGGGGCCAACGGCGGTTCCCATGCGGTATCCGCATTTCCTATCCCGCTGGCGACACGAAAATCTTCGGACTCGCTGCTCTGACCTCCGGGCGTTTCAGTTCCTTCTCGAACGATGGGTACTGACGCTCCAGTAGAAGCGACGCTGACGGTACTACCGTTCAGCTTTTCCCACAGAGCCGAACTCCCATGTGTGGCATTGGAATCGCTCCTTGATGTAGTTGACGTAAATGGGTCCAAACTGGGATTTGAATTTGATTGTGTTTGCAGAGGTCCCGTCACAGGCACCGGTTTTTCAGATGGAGGAGGTTCGGCGTCTTCTTGTGCGGATGAAAGGATCGCAAACATCTCTGGGCTCATCTTGTAGATATTGGGAACTCGCACGTTGACGCCTAGTAAAACCATTAGCCAGAGACGGTTGTACGACGTCAGGCTTTCACTCACCAGTTTCACACAGCCCGAGGAACGCGTCCCACATGAACGGATTTAACTTCAGCGCATCGACATAGCATTCTACAGCATTGTTGAGGTCTTTGTGAGCCTGCCAGAGCTTCCCCAGCAAGCATAAAACTGCAGCCGCATCCGGAAGGTGTTGTCTGCGTGTCTCGCTGTGCTTGTCTGAGCGTCGCAAGATCAATCAGCATCGGTCTTGTATCAAGCACATTGTGTTCTCTTCACCGGGAAGAACGGCAAAAACAAGTGACAGCGCTTACTCCAATGATTTTTCGAGCCCCATAAGCTTCTGCTTCTCTCCAGGGCGGTGATCCCATCGTAGTATTTTCCCAGGTCCAAACTCGCCTGTGCATACACATAAGAACAGCCCACGTGTGTCCCTCGTGATCCAAAGTTTCTGCTGTAATCGTAAGCCGCCTTGACCTGACCGTTTAAGAGATAGCACCAGGCGAGGAGGTAAGACGCTTCGGCGGTTCGGGGTTCGTAGGCATGTAGCCGTCCGGCGAGGAAGAGCGCATTGCGAACAAGGTTGTTGTCGACGTGGTAGTATATCAACTGCCGGAGTTGGCTGGATATGTGAGACGTAGACGGAGACATCGTGCGGAGTCCCAGATGGGGCGAAGGAGGAGGATCGCGACAGTGGTATGAGTTGATAACGATGCCGAGGTGAAAACGAGGTAACTGCGTCTGACAAGGGTGGAAATGACCGGAATATAGGCGCGTTCACCGCAGGGGAGGCATTAGGGAGGAAGACAGTCCACGGAGGCAAAGGTCAACGTTGGTGCGAGAGATCTGGAGACGCGGCGAACGGACGGGTTCCTTTCACTGCATGGACCTGCGACAAAGGAAAACGCTGTTGTGTTCCTGGTCGCTTTCAATGCGCATCACAGTTCTTTCGCTGATTGCTCGTCACTCCTGATTCACCCCACGAAGAAATCGACGGCGGAGGGGCGGCGAGTGACCAGTCCAAAGTGGTGGAGGTGCCTGGAAAAGATGAATGACGTCCGAACGACTCGTGACGCCCCGTTGGGCCAGACAGGAGCTCAAAGAGAGGCAAATTGCATATCGAACGGACAGCTGGAGAGGGAGATGTCAGAAGTCGGACACGGAAAGGGGGGAGAAAAGTCGCCGATGACGTGCGGAAGGAGGGGATAAAATGGAGGAGGGAGGAGATGCTGATGAATTGTTTTGGAAGGGTTCATGGCAAGAGTGGCTGGTGGAGGCGCGGGCCGGCGCTTGTCCCGTTGTGGTGGGCAACCATTCCTAACGTTAACGTCCACTCGCGAACTCTCCACGCTGCTTGACGGGAACTGCTTCACTTCCACCGTTCATTCCCTTTGATCATGGCTCAGGTACGTCTCTTCATATTCTCCGTCGGCCTCGTCGCTCACTCCTCCAGAAAGCAGCCAAGTCTCTCGCCGCCCGCAATGCCTCCGTCCTTCTCCGGACCCATCTCATCTCTCTCGCCCTCCATGCGCTCTTCCTGCTCCTGCACTGGGCCTTTGACCGTCCCCATGCGCTGAAACCTTACTTCTTCCTCGCTTGTCCGACTCTCGTCATCGAGTTCTACCTGGACCGGCTCGGTCGTCCCCAGTACAACCCCGCCGACGGCTCCTTGCGGTCTCCCGGTGAAGACCTGGGAGCAGCCGGCCTGACCGAGTTCATGTGGGATGTCCTGTACTGGACCTGGGGCTGTATCGGAGCGGTCTGCGTGTTCAACGATCGCGCATGGTGGCTGTGGATCGTTGTTCCTCTGTATTCCGTCTGGCTATTGTATACGACCGTCACGGGCATGAAGTCTGGATTGGCCGGAATGGGTGGTGCCGGCGGCGAGGTTCCGGCTGCCGAAAGCAAGCGACAGAAGAAGATGGAGAAGCGGGGCGGTCGTGTACAGTATCGGTGAAGCTTTCATGGTAGAAGGGGGTCAAATGGATCCTTTATTGCTCATCTGTATATCCCACCAGACCGGCCTACTTTCGCCCCATGTCTGTTGTCGCATGTATCGGATGTACTCGTGATACGAAAAGTCCAATTGTTCATGACATACACAATTGTAATTCTACTTAATTGAAAAACTATCTTGCATGGTGCCTGGCGTGGCAAGACTGGGCTTTAAAACAGAAATAGCAAGAAGGCAAAACAGAAGAATAAACCGACGCAAAAGTCCTCATGAACTGACGTAAGACATCATGACTCACTCGTGGTAACTATATGGGGAATATTAGGGGCATGAGAGTCCACCGGGTAATCGATAAACAAAACCGCCGGGATATCAAACCAAGTAAATGATGGCATCAGAAACGATCACTAACCGTCTTTCTCCACTGTGACTGGACAGAAATTAACATGTTTATAGATCTTCCTTCGCAGGTGTATCCTCGGTAACGGCATCTGCAGATTCCCTATCGGCGTTCTTCTCGCCCTCGATAGCCGTACTCGATGCAGGTGTCGATTGGGCATGAGTCCGCACAGATTCCTCAGAGTCAACAGATGAGGTGGGGATCATCAACTCAGGCGACTCATAGACAGCCTGAAGTTTGAGCTTAAGGTCATCAGGCAAGGTTGAGCCCTTGGCGGCGAGTAGCTTATTCAGAATTTCTCTCACCGAATCTTCTTGGGAGCCTTTCTCATCAGAGGTTCCTGACGAAGTTTTGTCATTGCTGAGACGGATCGGATCAGCGAATGGTTCTCCATCATCTATCTTAGACGGTTGGGTCGACTCTTCAACTTCGCTGGCGTCGTCGACTAATTCGCCATCAACCATGCCTTGCACAGGGGGAACAGTGGGGACAGCTGCAGCCTCAGCACCCCACATCGGCCGGCCGGAATCATCTCCTGCATCTTGATGGATCTCCTCCAGAACGGTTTCGTCATCGTCGAGGCTGGTATCAAACCCGACCTCTTCTGTTTCATCGCTCAGAGAAGCGTTCGCATCGGTCTCGTGATGTTCAGGCCCGGGGGAATCTTCAAACTTGACATCGCTGTTTTCTGAGCCGGTGTTTTCAGTACCAGTGGGATGGGACGACGCCTTTGACTCCTCATCAGACTGCTCAACATTTGCATCAGGCCCCGACGCTTCGCCTTCAGTCGTAGAGTTATCCTCATCAACTACAGTAGGCTTCGGTGGCGCAGGTGGAAGTTCAGATCTGGTGTCAAAGTTATCGCTCACTTCCCGAGCCGTGATCTTCCACTTTCCGACGGCCTTGAGTCGACCGAGCTCCTTTGCAGCGGCTTCCGCAGCATCCATACCAGTTGAGAGGATGTCTTCAGCCACGGACTTAGCTTCTTCGAGCTTCGGATGCTTCAGCCTATCGTGGAAAAATTGGTTCTTCCAGCCGTCAAACTGCGCCTTCAAAGAGTGATATTCCTCCCAATCCGTATAGGTGACACCGTCCATCCACGCCCAACGCGTGCCAATCTCTTGAAATCCTAAATTGTGGATGCTGTCCAGCACCGTCAGAGCCGACCGAGCGGCGACCGAGACACGACGCTGGAGTTCATCATCAAACGATGTGTGCCACTCTCTAAGCGCATGAGCGCGGTCCCGGATTGTAATGGCGGATTCTCTGACGTCCTTTAAGAGTGCTTCCTGCGCCTCTTCCTCCTGTTCAGGCGCATCTTCGGTCGGCAGGGAGTCTGCCAAAGTGTTGATGCGAGTCTTTACAGAAGATATCTCCTGCTCCATGGTCGCTTGCAATGCTGTCACGAGACCTTCCCCGTTTTGCTTAGCCTCGTCCGCAACATACTCATCGACCAGCTCGGCGATACGAGACTCGAGTTCCTCCACAGCGTTCCCGGCAGACGCGGCAAACTTCTGTTCCCATGTTCGCAGGTCCGACGCAATTTTCTCGCGAGTCTGCGCTTCTATTTCAGCGGGTGAGAGCTTCGTTGGAGTTGACGAGGTGGTGACAACAGAAGGCGTAGACGGGACTTCAGACTTGGGTGTTTCCGTGGATGAAGCTGGAGTAGAATGGGTGGATTGATCCGTCGGGCTTAAGAGCACCTATGAGTTAGCTCGCTGAGTAACCGGTTCTTCGTTTTCCGTCACAGCTTACCTGTCGGTTTCCTCCACGACGCTGTTGAGTCGCTTACCCTCACGGTAACTCGCGAGTCTCTGACCAATCTTCACCAACTGAGGCTCAACATTCTCCGAGTATAGGCCAGTGAGCTTGGGCCACAGGGAGCCGCTCACAAATGTGATGGCAGAGGACCAGGTACTCTGCGCATACGGCAAGACAGTGGTGGCGAGGACATCTTGTCCAGAAGTATAGGTTTTTCCGATGAAAGGCATGGAGCGAGCGTAAAATGGCAAGATGTAGTCCTGCGCTGTTGATCGGATGGCCAAGTTGGCCCTCTGGTAGTATGGCGATACTGCAGTTTCGACGCGGTGTACATGCGGAGCCACCTCTGATGTATAAAGCGCGTTGGCTCGGTCTTTGACGAGCTGCAGACGAGGGGTGACTTGCGCATCCCATTGTTGTTGACAGTAGACTTGCGCCTGGCTCAAGGCAGGAGCTCCGTATCTTTCATATCCATGTTTGGCAACGTTGATGGAAGGCGTGTACACCTTCTCATTCAGAATATTCACGTACGGGCGCGTGGCATCAACGTAAGGTGCCGCGTAGGTTTCATAGTACGGAGCGACATGGGGATCAATATAGGAGCGAGCGACGAGGTACGGCTTGCACACCCGCGGGGATGAGTCGTTCAGCTCGGAGATGCGGGACGGACAGCGGAAGAAAGGGGTGAGCAAGGCATACCAAATGCACAGTCTGGGAGGTGTTTCCGTCAGAGAGAGCTCGTGTGAAATCATCCAGAAATTTGGAGCAGAAATTAACCTACCGCACTATCACCCCAAGCGCCCAGCGGAACGGGTTGGTCTTCTTCGTCTTTGACCTGACTCGCGCATCAGCGTTTGCGGTCGACTTGTCCACGGCATCCGGCGCATGGCCATTATCTCGCGTGGCCATGATTACACTCTTCGATCCCGTTGATGGGGCCGGAAATCCCCTTATTCGAACTTTGTAGAACGTTCGCGTCGCGTCGATCCCAATCAGACCAAAGATGCGATCAAGACGAAGCGCGTCTTCTATATCATTGCACAGCAAAGAACAGAATTTCTAGGGTCCGAGGTCGAATCAGAGTGACACTCCAGAAATGAAAGAACCAGGCGAAAGCTTCGTCAACGTCTGACCCGGACGGTAGCACGGACACGCGAGGGCCTATTCAGTCTTGGCGGAGAGGGTTTTTAGGAGCTTAGCCCGGGGTAACTTGCTGTTAGCTCGACATAAATAATTACACGGGTACGCAGTAGTGAACGTGAAGACTGATGCCAAGTCCAATCTGATTAGGCTCGGAAGAGAGAAGACACGGGGAAATCGGTCAGGATAAGATCAAGGACCGGTTCTATCTTGTGCAAGGCAATCAAGGATGATGCATTGTTTGTACCGGTGAGGTCATCCTGTGGCGTTGGTTGGCCGAAGGAGGCAGTTCGAACAATCGCCTTTTCGTCATGTACTGTATGGCATCACGTGCCGCACCTCGGTCCCGACGCTGAGTCATCCATCGGCCCCCATCGACCGAAGGAAGTCAATCTGCCGTCACTACCTATTAATCCCTCCTCGATCATAGTCTTACCACCCTGTTCCTTGAGTCGCTGATCTGTGAGGTTTGGAGTCATACCTCTCAGATTGATCCCAACCCGCGAAACTGTTTTCTATCCTACACCAAGGGAGATTCGTTCGGTCCTTCGCCACCAGCGCCTCCACTCGGCGACGAATTCATTGACGGTCTTCGCGATACGACGAACATGATATCTGGCCACCGTTACTGAAGACGACCGGATCGTCGGATCTAAACTCCGTTAACAAACATGGAGCTACCGGGAAATGACTTCCGTCCACCCTCCGGGGCAAGTGCCTTCCCCGACCTCATGAACGACCCGGCCTACGATACCAATACAAAAGGCAAAGAACGAGATTTCGAAGAACCTGATACTTGCCGGATATGTCGTGGAGAGGGTACACCGGATGAACAGTTATTTTATCCTTGCAAATGCAGCGGTAGTATCAAGTTCGTCCACCAGGCTTGCCTGGTCGAATGGCTATCCCACTCTCAGAAGAAACACTGTGAACTATGCAAAACGCCGTTCCACTTCACCAAACTCTACGATCCCAACATGCCAAGGAGCCTACCAACCCCGCTCTTCATGAAGCAACTTTTGATACACAGCTTCCGATCGCTTGTCACGTGGCTCCGTCTCATATTGGTGGCGTTTGTATGGCTTGGATGGTTACCCTGGTCAATGAGGGCGATATGGAGAGCTCTGTTCTGGCTGGCAGATGGCCGCTGGTCCGGTAGTGATAGCTCTGTGCAGGCTTCTCCGCAGGACCTGCTTCCCGACATGGCTATGAATGCCACTATGTCTGCTGTCAGTACTGCAATCACTGCTGTAGGAACGGCCGCCGCCCAGTCCAGCGGAGCGAATGTGGAATCCGTGGATTCTCCGACGTCGATGTTTCGTTTTTCCTCCGCGGAGCCACTCCTACTGTCACTTGTCAAAAAGGCCCTCTCTATATTGTTCTTTCCGGCCATGTCATCGTCTGCCGGCTCGGCTGGTGTGGACTCTGCGAACATGACGGTTCCCGGCTCATACAGTAAACGGCGCCCTTCGTGGCTTTCTAATGTCAAATTCCTCAACACCCTAACGCCGTCGCCTACTATAAACAACATTATTATCGATACGTTGGAAGGCCAATTGATCACCTTGCTCGTCGTCATATCGTTCATCTTGATATTCCTTATCAGGGAATGGGTCGTCCAACAGCAACCAATGGCCAACATCGCAGAAGCAGAGCGCGAAGCAGCTGTGCAACTGATAGCGAACAATCGTGCAGACCAGGATGACAATCACCGGCAGCCTGATCCAAATGACGCTGTGCATCCAGAGGATCGGTTACACGAAAACCAACATCTTGATCCTACTGATGACTTGGATCAGTCTCAGCATGCAGCGGTGGACTCGGCTGCCAGAGCATACGATGAATATAATGAATATCAAGGGGAAATCTTCCAACGTGGCGAGGCTAACGGCGAGAGCGATGATGACACACCTCTTCCTGAACCATCCCCCCTGAATCGAATGTCTCCTAGCGTAGAGATGTTCCGGGATCTATGGACCCGTGGCAATGGTAACCCTCAGCAAATCCTCGACATCATTCATGAAGAAGGCCTTCAGGATGAGCTCAGCTGGATCGTCACCGCAATGACAAACCTACAGCACACTCGGCGGTCCAGAAATAATTCAATTGATGGTCAAGCACACATGGACCCTTCTAGTGGTGATTTCGAAGAGGCTGTGGGTGATGATGGCAGAGCTACATCACCAGAGCTTTCTCCCCCTACTTCTCCAGTCGATCAACTCGAAAATCCCTTCGACATACCCCGCGTGTTTGGTACTATGCCTCGGCAAGGGGATGATACCATCACCAGCCACCCCCGGAACGACTTTACCTTCAATTTCGCTGCATCAAGAAATGATGGCGTAGATGAGCGCCACGCGCAAGCTAGTGGGTCGAGTAGCTCGCTCAACGAACCCCATGGCGCTCAAAGTTCCAATCGTCTGGACCAAAGCCCAGATCAATCCGGCGACACTCCAGATCCATCATCAGCTGCTCCACCAAATCAAGCCGAGCGTCTTGACGCGCCTCCCAGGAATTTCGGAAACAGAATTTTCGATTGGTTTTGGGCTGACGTCATTCCAGATGTTGACGAGGCGCAGGACAATGCACAAGATGACGAGCATTTGGTTGAAGATCCTGCCCTGGAAGCGCCTTTTGTGCCTGTCCAAAATAACAGACGGGTTGCTGATGGCGCCGTGCAGGATGGCGAAGGTATTGCGGATGCTGATCTCATTCCAAATGATCTGGACGCGATCGAGGATGGTGATGATCTAGAAGGCATAATGGAGCTCATCGGTATGCAAGGTCCAATTTTTGGACTCCTTCAGAACGGTGTCTTCAGTGCTCTCCTGATATCCTTCACCATCGCTATCGGAATCTGGCTTCCCTATCTATGGGGTAAGATCGCTCTTGTTCTACTAGCAAACCCGATCCAACTCATCTTCGGTGTCCCGATGACCGCTGTGTCGGTGTTCGCCGATGTCACTCTCGACACTCTTATTGGAAGCTTGGGTTACGTTATCTACTGGGCGAGTCTAGCTTGCAGAGTTCTGCTTGCACCATTCGGCGCTCTCGTCCCCGTTGCGGACTGGATGCCATCTTCGCAGTACATCACCAGTGCTTCTCTTTCCATCATCGATGCCAGTGGCAACCGACTGAAAAGCGTGGTCGGAACTTTCTTCCTGTTCCACGAGTCTGACGTTCCTATGTTCTCCGTCCTTTCCCATCAGGCCTTGAAGATACATGAAGCGCGCATTGCCAGCGTGTTCCGATCTGCCTTTGCTATCGGCCAGTTCATCTTATACGACTTTCCTCTCCGGCTGATCAATGAAGGCATCTCAGAGGCGTTGGCCTTTGGTTATAATGCCATGGATCTTACCAACATAGTATCCCAATGGAGAGATCTGATCCGCGATATTACTGGTCTACTCCTATACAGGACGAGCCCCAAATGGTTCGGTGCTAGCGCTGTTGGAGCTGGTATGACTGTTGATTACGAGCTCGCCGTGTGGGATACCAAGGACCGTGCGATTGCGATAATTATGGGCTATCTCCTAGCCTCTGTTGTGGGTCTCCTCTACCTTCGCGTTACTGGTCTAATTTCTGGTATTGCCCGCGGCCAACGGGTTGATGGCATGGTTGCGGAGGTCCTACACCAAGCCGGTGGGGTGATGAAAGTCATTTTGATCATCGGGATTGAGATGATCGTTTTCCCTTTGTACTGCGGTGCATTACTCGACATTGCCCTGTTGCCTCTGTTTGAGAACGCGACCATTTCGTCCCGTCTCGATTTTACGTCGTCTTCCCCGCTCACGTCCCTTTTCGTGCATTGGTTCATTGGAACCTGCTATATGTTCCACTTTGCCCTCTTTGTTTCGATGTGCAGGAAGGTTATGAGAACTGGTGTGCTATGTAAGTGTGCACTACCGATTTTGCCAACTGCTAGGTACTTACGCGTTTCCCTACAGATTTCATCCGTGACCCTGACGACCCAACTTTCCATCCTGTACGTGATGTTCTAGAGCGAAATATCACCACTCAATTGCGCAAGATCGCCTTCAGTGCCCTCGTTTACGGAGCTTTAGTCATTCTTTGTCTCGGAAGCGTCGTTTGGGGTCTCTACTACTCATTCAACGACGTCTTGCCAGTTCATTGGTCAGCGAGAGTCCCCGTTCTCGAATTTCCAGTCGATCTACTATTCTACAATTTCATTATCCCCCTTGCTCTTCAGTCCATAAAGCCGTCCGACGTGCTACACGGCATCTATGGCTGGTGGTTCCGTCGCTGTGCTCGTGTTCTGCGGCTGACGGACTTCTTCTTTGGTGAAAGGAACCACGATGAAGAAGGCTATCATGTGAGACGCACATGGCGTGCAGTCTTGACTGGGGCTGAGGGAGATGTCTACCATCCCGTCAGCGATTCGGAACTCAAACGCGTTACGGAGGATGATCAGCGCCCCGACGTATATTTCGTACGGGACGGGAGGTATGTCCGAGCTCCTGCGTCTGATCAGGTTCGGATTCCCAAAGGCAGCCGTGTGTTCTTGGAAGTAACGGAGACAAATGAGAGGGTGGATGGGTCTCCGGATACCGAACAGGGATTGCATGGTCGGTCAAATGATATGTTCACTAAGGTTTACATCCCTCCTCATTTCCGGAGCCGGATTGCTGCCTTCATTCTCCTCATCTGGGTCTTTGCCGCTGCCACAGGGATAGGCACCACCATTATCCCTCTGGTTATTGGCCGCAAAATCATGGCTTCCTACTTTCCCAACCGAGCACTGAACGACGTCTACGCTTTCTCAACAGGTGCGTGCCTGGTAGGCAGTGTCGTTTTGATAGCTCTCTACTGTCATCGAAGTTTTGGGGTGATCAAAGAAAAGTTGGGCCCGTATATTCGGTCTCCCCAAGAGGCCTATGCAGGCATTTCTGCCGCTTTGGCCACCGGACTCCGGCTGCTTTATATTGGCACCGCCTTTGCGATCGTGCTTCCTTCGCTTTTCGCCTTGGTAATGGAGCTCTACATCCTGGTCCCGGTGCATACATATATGGACGGTTCCAAGACACATGTCATTCACTTCGTTCAGGACTGGACAATCGGGGTCCTCTACGTGCAAATGGCGATCAAGTTTGCACTCTGGCGTTCGACTTCGCGTCCCGCCGCCGCACTAAACGCAATTTTCCGCGATGGTTGGCAGAAGCCAAATGTGGGACTTGCGACTCGGGCAGTTTTGCTCCCCGTCATTCTTGCTGCGTCGATTGCGGTGGCTCTGCCCCTCTCTCTTGGGTTCATAGCGAACTCGTCCATGTTCTACTCCACCGCCGACGTACACTCTCTGGTATATCGGTATTCGTACCCGGTGACCTTACTGATCACCCTGGCAGGATGGCTAGGCTACCTGGTATACCGACAGATGGAGATTTGGCGGATCAGTATCCGTGATGATGTTTACTTAATTGGGGAGCGCCTGCATAACTTCCGCGAAAAGCGCACGCGGGATGTCGGCGTGTCCCGCCGGGTGATGACGGGTTGAGAAGATTAAGGCATGTTGTAATTGTTGGGGCAGCCGTGCTTTTTCCAGTTCAGTGTACATTCATTACGATTAATGAATAGACTTTAGCCAGGCTTTAGAATGCTTCTACCTGGTCCCACTCCGTTTGAATTATATATCCTACAGGGAGCACTCCCGTACGCTGGCCACGTGATGAACGAGCAATTGTATCGTGCAGTCGTGTGACTGTCACAGTATAATGTAGCAACCTAGCTACTGTCCGATAGAGAGCAGTTGAGATAGGCAGATAGTGAAGTGATAACTCGTACTTGATGCTGTGTCAGTTAAGTCACATGATTGATCCAGTGCTGACTCACGGTGCAGCGGCAGAATGCACGTGCCACATGTATGCCAGCCAACCACGATGTAGCGCCGAGCAAATGGCGGCAGCCTGCCACGTGACAGTGGCTTGGCGCGTGAGGCTTTGCGGGCACTCGCCACTCCCGATTGGTTAGGCAACCAAATTCCTGCCCACCCGAGATCTATTCTTATTTCCTGCCCGCCCCTCAGCCTTTCCTATCTGCAGATGCCTGTTGCTGCTTGAATATCAACCCCCCCCTTTGAACCCATCACCATGTCCTGTGAATGAGAGTACCTTTTGACGGTGCTCTACTATGACCTGATACCTCCTTTCTCCGTCGTCGTTTCTCTCCCCCCGTTCCCCGGACTCAGCGCGCCAAGATGTCCGTTCTCCGCCATGGAGGTGGTTTCCTCCAACGCCGTCTCACCAAGATGTACACCGATACTAAGACCTCCTGCGAGAGCGTCACGACGGCGTCAAAGGCCGTCGACGATCCGGAATTGGTCGCCTTGCACCGCAGCTTCCGAACTCAGCGTGACCGACTGTTGGCTTGGGGGTTGGATTGGAGCGATGCGAGCGCCGCGCAACCGAATGATATCGACGAGTCTCTGACGCAAGCCGGATTTAGCGATGTCGTCGCCAGTGTAATGTCATCCATCCAAGAGCTTCTCAACGAAGCCGAGTCCATTCAGCACGGGGGAACTCCGGCCGAATTGCCCTCCAAGGGCGGAAGAGCCGATGCTCCCGCAAAGGATCCCTTGAATACCCTACCTATCAAGACACACTGGTCGAACGAGGACATTGACCGGTCCAAATCGCTTCTTTCTGACCTCACAGCGTGTATCGACACACTGTACGATCTCTCTCGATCTCGACGCACTATGAGTTCAGGTGGTCATCGAGCGCGCCACCACCCAACTCTGCAAACAGACGACTCTTATTCTGCACACTCGGATTCGAAGGCATTTCTTGATACGAAACAAATATATCAGAGCCCCAGCAAACAGAAAGAGGGATACGATTACCTGTCGAACCCCATAAAATCCCCAGCCTTCGACCGTTCCCAGTTCGATCAATCCTTTGGCCAACCTCTTTCGTCCAATGACTATATAATCGATCGCTCTACACTTCAACTTTCCGGAGCATCACATGACAACAGCCCTCCTCCGTATGAAGTTGTGGCTGCGTCTAGTAACTCTCGCGCCATTGGCCGTATGCCCACCTCAGCGTCGCCGTTCCTTCGCGGCTCGAAAGACTCCAGCGTTACCATCTTGCTCGAATATGCTCCGATGATCTTTGACAGTGCTGGCGCTGTCACCGTGCCGGAGAAGAACCGCATGGATCGTGTGCATCAGACTCTTGATCAACTGGTGCAAAACTCTCGTGTTTCCCACTTGGGGTTGTTAAGATTCCTCGGGTATTATGTCGACATGCCAAACTCGCGTTATGCCTTCGTCTATCAAATGCCCATCGACTACTTCCCCTTCCTCCGCAATCCTACTGATCTCCTCCATGACCTGAAACCTAAAACACTTGTCTCTCTCTTCCAGACTGGTGAGGATTATCAGATTCCCAACCTTGAGACCCGCTTTCGGTTGGCCTACGACCTTCTGATGGCTGTTTTGCAATTAAGGAGCCAGAATCTCGTTCACGGTAATATAAATAGCAGTAATGTTCTGATCTTTCCCGGCTTAACAAACTCCAATCATGACGAAGTTGGATTGACTGAAAATTTGCGCCGTCCATACTTGACGTCGACCGCTCAATTTTCCGGGAGCGGCTCGTCACCAGAGCCCCTCTCGTCCAGTATCTATCGCCATCCCGATGATAAGCGGTCGCTTGATGACGATGCTGCATGGGCCTATGACCTATATTCTCTTGGCTTGGTCTTGTTGGAGATTGGCCTGTGGACGCCAATCAGCCGTCTATGGAAGATGAAGTACACGCCTTCCATGTTCAAACAGAGGATCGAGAATGTTTACCTGCAGAAACTCGGTCCAAAGTGCGGTAGCGCCTATATCCATGTGGTCCAGCTCTGTCTGGATGCTCCAAACTTCCACCTTTCTACTCAGCCCTTTCAGGATTTCAGTCTGCGTGTGCCGCAGACCTATGACTATCCCGTTCTGGATCTCTCCGAGCCGGACAGTATCTTCTCTTTTGGAATGAACTTCATTTACACCATGAGTAAGATCATTTGGGCATGTTGTCGAATCGACATATTTTCCGCTCCATGTGCGGAGGAGCTTGATGACTGTCTTCCTCTTGCTCTGGTGCCTCGGCCGGATGCTGCAGCCACCAAAAAGCCACTTCGTGAGTACACAGCTCATGAACAACTTGTACCACTGTCACCAGAGCCATTCACCCCGCTCCCCACAGCAGAGATGAAGCTCATACGGGAGAAGATGGGGCTTGAGGATCGGAAGCCGCGCAAGAGAACTTTCAAGAAGCTTACCAACGTCGAAATTCCCCAAGAGCATCTCAACGAATGGAACTTCCGGATGATGCCACGGCTCAGGAAGCTGCTGCAGAAAATCCTCAAAGACTCGACAGAGTCATGCGGTGTCACTTTGACTATGACCGGCGAGTCAGTCGAAAGCGCGAAGACGACTATCTGTGTAACTTGCGCCAGCACCAAGAAAGTTCGAGCAGCGCTCAAGAAATACTTCGTGCTTGATCGGGATGATTGGGATTTGCTTGTCCTCCGTGGCGATATTCAACGGTCAAAAGTTCCACGCAAGAACCGTCGCAGGCCGGCAAAGACTGGGCCTGAGCGGCCAGATCTCCCTGCTCCCTACCAGGACCCGAATCCTTGCTACCAGCCACGTCCTCTTTGTGGAGCATCCATGGGTGCCTTCCTGAACGAAGAACATTTGCCTCCTGTGACGTACGGAGGTGCCATCCTCGTCGACGGTTTACCGTATGGTATGACAGTACATCACATGCTCGAGTCACCAAGTGACCAGGAAGACGAGGATGATGATTCTGATGCAGAAGCTCCGCTGAGGTCAGCTGGTAATTGGCCTCGCCAAACCGTTGCCCAAGACTCCGAGTTCATGTACAGCTGGTGCGATGATGATCCGTCCGAGGTCAACCTGGAGTTCGAACTCTCAGAGGATGAAGAGGCAGATGACAACTCCGTCTCATTGAGTCTCGAAGGCAACTATGATGATTTCACGCTCTCCGAAGGCTACTCCTCCGACGAAGGCCTGGATGGGGATGATGTGTACGATGACGAGGATGCTGCGTCTATCGGCGATACTGCAGGCGTGGATCCTGGCGACGAACCACCACTATTTGTGACCCAGCCGGCCTTGGATGATGTCCGTGAAGGCTTCTTTCCCTGCCTTGAAGACCGCGACGACGAACACCTCGCGTCACATTCGTTCGGATATGTGCACGCGTCCTCCGGTGTTCGGCGATGGACGCGAAAAGGCATCAAGCACGAGATCGACTGGGCACTGATCAAAATTAACGATGACCGCAGCGACCCACGCAACATCGTGTACGACAAAACATCCTCGTCAACCAGGCAACGGCCCCAAAGTGAGCCCATCTTCCTCACCGACATTGCACGACTCGAAGACCTTGGCGGTCTGAAAGTACATTGCTGCGGCCGCACCAGCGGCCTCCAGACCGGCCAGATCTCTCGTGCCATAACGCTAGTCAAAATGAACGGGCGGCACAGTTTTTCGACCAGCTTTTGTGTGGAAGGAAACTTTGGCGGTAAGTAAGCCTCCCATTTCTTAACAACTTTGTGCCACCTCAGCTTGTGATGCTAACTAATACTTACAGTCCCCGGCGATTCCGGCGCGTGGGTCTTCGAAAAGTCCACCGGCCGTGTCTGCGGTCATGTTCTAGCGTGGTCTGAAAGGAGCCGTACGGCGTACATTGCGCCTATGGAAGTCCTCCTTGAGGACATTGCTCGTACCCTCAATGCCTCCTACGTTTCTCTCCCCGGCCATCCCCACAGGTCGCTCGCATATTCCATACCGCATAACCCATATCTTGAGCCGCAAAACCCGCGGTACCGCTCCCCATTGCCCCTCCCGGGCCAGATCCCTGTTGACATCGGGCATCTGGGACTCGAGGACCCTACCTCGCCTCCTCCTCCACCTGCGCGTCCGCCACCAGGCCCCGCCCACCCGAGTCGGGGATTAAGAGAGGGGCCCTCACCAGCACCGTATGGCGGGATGCCCCCTATTCTGACTCCTCCGAGGAGCTTGGAAAGGCAGCTTGCTTAGGATTGCCTGGAACCTTGATTTGTCGTGATATCCATTTTATTTCTTATGTTATTGATGTGATGAATGAACCAGCGAGCAGCTGAAGCAAAATATTAATACCCCTATGCTGCCATTTTTATATAGCAATCCACGCCAATTATTCTATTAACATTCTCTAAAGGAATCGGTCAAATCACCGTAGTTTTGCCAAATAAATGTCAAACCAACTATCTTGTTCCCCTTTCAAAGCGTCTCGAGCTTGTGTACGAGCCTTCGACTCGACAGTTAGAATCTCTCGCGGCGTAGACTCGACCCCCGGTCCTTCATCTTCCTGGGTGACTTCGCTTCTTCTCTGGGCTTTTTCGAGTTCAGGCATTTTGTCGCCAGACATTTGCTAGCCTGATAGACTTTGCGAAACAGACAATACCGCTCGAGGTATAGATGCGCGGATGGTCTTCCTCTCCCCTTCTGGAGCGTGAATTTTTAACACTGTCTCAGCAGCTGTGCTTTGTCAAATTTGATAAGACTGACCAAATAGATCTCGGAAATCTTTCTCGGGCACTTCCAAAATCTTTCGTCGCGGTCGTTAGCGACGGGCTCTATCGTCCAGATTGCTCAGGGAGTGTATGAAGATAGGACCACGGTCCCCGCCGTCTTTCGACAGACTTGCGAAAGTGTCTGAAAATGCTGACCATTCTCATATTTACGCTGCAGTTCAGTTTGCCGGAATCCTATGCATTTATTACGCCCGGATATATAAGCCATCCATCTTCGAAACTGAAAGAGCCCGTATTACGAACGAACCACCCTGATTGTCTTCAAAGCGAAATGCTCTCATTCTGGCATCTTCGCCTCGTGTTCCATTAGTTCAGTGATGCGAGTGCTCTCAGGAAGACCAAGGATCCTCCGGGCCTCGTCAATAGGCATGTTGTGCGGCATCGTCTTCTCTTTTTTGACCGGGTCACCACCCGCAGCAAAAATGACGTCCTGGAGCCAGAATATTTAGCGTATGAGGTTACTTCATGGTATGTCGCGTGGACACGCTCTATCCCTTAGAGGTACTCACAAGCTCCTGGAGACTCCTTTTTCTGGTCTCAACCAGGAAAAAGTAGATGATAGGTATGAAGCAGGCATTCAAGATGGCAAATATAATATACTAGGCCAACATTAGGCTGAGAACGGCGCCACGGTGTACAATAAAGTTTTGACTTACGGTCTTCCAGCCGGTATTCTGGAAAGCGGGTGGGACGATCATAACCACCACGAAGCAGAACAACCAGTTGGTAGCGCTCGCCATGGCATTAGCCTGCGCGCGGCATCGC
Source organism: Aspergillus ambiguus (assembly GCF_047715705.1). Classification (NCBI taxonomy): domain Eukaryota; kingdom Fungi; phylum Ascomycota; class Eurotiomycetes; order Eurotiales; family Aspergillaceae; genus Aspergillus; species Aspergillus ambiguus. Next base: position 116,628 of record NW_027395558.1, on the reverse strand, counting down.
AGAGGTGCAATCTCGGCGCTGTACAAAAACGGCCCCCCAACCCAGGCAAGGCCAAAGAAGGTATTAAAAAGAAACAGAAACCCGGCGGCGGTCAGTTGGCAGGTGCGCGAGTCCGTGCTTTGAAGCCCAGCGATGACGGCAAAGCAACAGGCCATGCCGACTGTAGTCCACAAAAAGGCTCGACGCCGCCCAAGTCCTTCTATGAGCAACACGGATAGAAGCGAGCATAGAGCGTACTCCAAACCGCCCATGGCAGCGATGAGGTGTGATGTACCGGCGTCGAGGCCGAACGACTCTTGCAGAATCTTGTTGGCGTATGTTGAGACCAAGTTGATTCCGGAAATTTGCTGCGCGGCTTGCATGAAAACCCCGATGGCAACGCGATGGAAGGTCTTAGTCTTTCCCATATCCAGTAATTCTCTATAGGAGAACGGGGCCAGCTCAGTCTGAGCTTCAAACGAGGCGATGATTGCATCACGTTCAAACACTAGGTCCGGATGGTCGTCGGGCAGGCCTCGAAGCTTTGACAGGTTGTGTATGCCCTACAAACATTGTACGGTCAGCAAAGCACTTCTAGAAAAGAACGGCTGCCAAAAGATCAAGACGACATACCTCTCCAACGAGGCCATGTTTGATCAACCAGCGCGGCGACTCGGGAAGAAAGTTAATCAAGACGAAGACGATCAAGGCCGGGACAAGCTGGATGCCCACGGGTGTACGCCATTGCGCCTGGCCCTTTACAAAGAAGAAGCCATAGGTAACGAGCTGGCCGCAAGCAACGCCAAATGTCTGCAAACCTCCCTCAATCATGACTAGACCGTGTCAGCCGTTGGACACGAGAAGAGCGACGAGACCCATTTACCCCAACGTCCGCGACTATGAGCTTTCGCACACTCAGACTGCCATGACGGCACTGTAGCGACCTGCAAGCCGAGCCCGATGCCGCTGATAACCCGACCCAGGACTAGCTGAGATATGACCCAGGCACTGGTCTGCAACGCGCCACCGACCAGCATGAAGAGCATACCGAGCCAGATGATCTGACGACGACCGAGGCGGTCGCCAAGGTCCAGGCAGGCAAGGGCTCCGACAAGAGCGCCGAGTTCAAAAGCGGCGATCACGATGCCCTGAACATCGGCGTTGTTCATTTCGGGGAAAACAGTGGTGAAAGACTTCTCGGTGATGAGACCGCCCTGTATTGTTCTTAGACCTGACGCGTTACCGGGAAAAGGCTGAAGAAAGGCAGGGTACCATGACGCTCATGTCGTAGCCGAAGAGCCAAAATGCACATGCCGCAATGCCGGCAACGAGAAAGTTGAGCTTTAAGCCCGACGTTCCCAGGTGGGTTGTGTATCTAGTCAATGGGAATATGGCCATCTGTGCAACGTGGAAAGCACAGTCTGGGGATTCTCTTGATTTAAGGTGAATGAGAGTTTCTTGACAGAAGACGTGTCCTACCACAGCAACTTGAATTTCATAACGATGAATCCGACTTGAATTTATAGCTGAGCGATAGCGAAGTAAGACGTAAGTTTTATTTCACATTACGGTGTGGAGAGGCGTTGAACTAAACCCCAGGCCAAGGTCCGGGGAGGAATTCTAGACAGCAATTCCTCGGAAGGTATCCAGCCCCGCGAACCTTGAGTCCAAAGGCGGGAAGAAGATCTGCACAGGAAGTGCTCGAGCATAACTAGTCTTAACTAGGCAGGACGGAAGTTGCGGAAGGCAGTCATCCCCGAGAGCAGATCGTCATTGAGCGTTTACCAGTCGGACATAGTGTGGTCGTCCACCTCGGCTCCGCACGATTGGCCTATTTCCATAGTGACTTTGGTCAGCTTCCCGAGATTCTCAAGGACTTTGAGACCCAGTACGGGAGATCACAGTGGGACACGATCCTGTCTCCGGAAGGTAACCGAGTCCGATATCCCGCTGTTGAGAGTGGGAGCATGGGTCAGTCGAGAATATAAAAGAAATGCAATGAACACGAACGTGGACTCTTCCTGGACTCCAATACCTTGTCTCAATTTGCGCATTCCGTAAGCGATAATACCTTCCAAGATGGACCAATCGTCAGGCAGCCCACTGTAAGTGTTCTACAGCAGACATAACGAGCCTCTCCAGCACGCTTCGTCCCCAACAAAATCTAAGTACTAAGCGGCTGATCGTCCAACAGTTCTCTAAAGGTCATCGGCCACAATGCAGGAACGTCTATGGACGGCATCGACCTCGTCCATGTCCACTTCACGCAGGACAGCCCGACAACGCCGTTAAAGATGCAGCTCCTGCACTATGGGGAATACCCGATGCCTAAAGCGCTCAAGGCACAAGTCATGAGGCTCATCAAGGAGAACACAACGACGCCCGAGGAAATGGCCATCATCAACATCCAGCTCGGTGAAGTCATTACTGACGCCGTCCATTGGTTCGCCAAAGAGAACGCGTTCAATGTGGAGACAGACGTCGACTTGATCGGTGGCCAGGGCCAGACGATCTGGCACCTGCCGCTGCCGGAGCTCTTTGAGGGCAACCAAATCCGGGCACACCTCGACATGGCTGAGATTGCCATTATTGCCGCCGGCACTGGAGTCACCTCGCTGGGCAACTTTCGCGTGTCGGACATGGCGCTCGGCCGGCAAGGGTGCCCGCTCTTCGCGGCTCTCGACTCGCTCCTCTTAAGCCACCCAACCCTCAACCGCGCCGTGCAAAACATTGGTGGGATCGCCAACTTTTCGATCTTACCCCGAGGCGCTGTCGAAGAGTGTTACGACTTCGATACGGGTCCCGGAAACATTTTCATCGACGCGGCTGTGCGCTACTTTACTGGAGGTCAACAGGAATATGACCAGGATGGCGCCATGGGCCAGAGTGGCAAGGTTGACCAGTCTGTAGTAGACAAAGTGCTCCAGGGGCCATACTTCGTGCATGATGTGCCCAAAACCACCGGCCGAGAGACGTTCGGGGATCGGATGGCAGAGGATATATGCGATGAGATGCTCGCCCGTAAGTCTGGATGTTCCGATCAAGACATGGGTGCTTTTTCGGCTGATAAAACGTGGTCTTGCAGGCGGAGCTACCCCAGAGGACTGTGTCGCCACCATCACTCGCATCACGGCCCAGTCGCTCGCCGATGCCTACGAACGCTGGGGTCCTCCAGGGGGCGTAGACGAGATCTACATGGGCGGCGGTGGATCGTATAACCCTAACATCGTCGACTACCTGAGGCAGCGCTTGCCCAACACTCGCATCATCCCAATTTCGGAGATTGGAATCCCTGTCGGGGCAAAAGAAGCTCTGGGATTTGCGCTCCTGACGCTGGAGTGCTTCGTTGGACGACCTATGATTGTGCCCAAGAGGACCGAGTCGGACCGTCCCGGTGTAGTAGGCCAGATCCAGCCGGGCAAGAACATGTACCGTATCCGACGGCATGTCGTCCAGGTGAGTTTGATGTTGCCGCCTCCCGCCCCGGACGGATGGATGATCTGACACGGACATCGACGACAGTTTTGGGGAGACTTCCCCGAGGAGCAGGTGAAATGCACGACAAAGATGATTCTCCTCCCTTCTCAGTGTGAGGCCTAGCATACTGACGGGCGTGGACGACGGACTTTGCTTGCGATACCATAATAGCTGCTCTCAGCCCGAATCAAACGAAGCAGTTGTTGATTAACGATTCTGGTCCTCCTTTCTCGTCACCACTCCTGTAGTTCGCTGTCAACTGTAGACTACAACCATGTCAGAACTCCGCAACTTGGCAATACCCGGTATTCGACTTCCGGGGAGAAGACAGTAGTATGTAGGTGTGAGAGGCGCTTGGCACGGATGTATATATATTTGGGTTCCGTAGAAGGGCGTAGTGCTTTGTAAGCCACTGGCGCCCCAACCGAGGTCGGTCTTCGATTCCAAGTACGACTTTCTCGGGACTTCTTCGGACTATCCCTAATGCAGTGGATGGACTGATTTGTGTGATATCCAGCACACTCCCAATGCGGCACTTTCCGGAATCCATATCGAAACAAGTGCGAGGACCTAGCTCGAGAGCTAAGTTAGGTAGGCACGAGGGCATAGAATGCCACTGTCTTTCATAATAGGGACGCTGATGTTTGATATCAAGCCTGCGAGCAGTGTCGCAAGAGCCACGTCAAGTGTGACCAGGCGCGGCCTTGTGCTTTATGCAAGCGACGAGGAATCGGGTGTTCTCTTCGTCAGGAGGTTGTTTTTACCCCGCTCGAGTTTAAAGCACCCGCGGCTGGCCTGTTAGGAGACGTTATCTCAAAGAAAATAGAAGGCCCAGGTTAGCCACGCGCACCCGAGGGAGGCTCTCGCTGCGAATAATAACCATGGGTCTAACGCCTACTGAATAATAGCGATTTTTGTGGACGAAACTCAAGAGATCTCCGACCTATACCAGGTCGTAAGAGCGCACGAAGAGGCGACGGGCGTCTCATCGTACCAGCATCCGTCGCCATGGCCTACGCTGTCCGGCCCAGCTAGTCCCATCACGGATTCCACTGACGCCTTTTTCCTCTCGCGATACGTTGACTTCATTGGCCCACGCTTTGATATGTTCGACGGTGTAATACGATATTTCTCGACAGTCGTGCCGCAGCTCGCTCTGAACGATAAGCTGGTCCTCCTATCCTGTCTCGCCGTCGCAGCCCGCCGGTACTCCCTGATCAATGGCCACCAACCACACACTCACGAGCAGGCTTTGACGTACTACAGCGCGGGTATTCATCTGCTGTCTGAGCGGCTACAGAATAGCAGGCCAGACCCTGCGGTATTTGTGAGCTGTCTGCTTATAGCTCACTGTGAGATGGTCGAGAGTAAGGCCACCGATTGGGACCTGCATCTCAAGGGAACGGGAGACCTTCTCAAGGTGCATGGCTGGCATGGAATGAGTGGCGGTTTGGCACAGGCTGTGCGTCCTATTCTTCGCTCTGTGACTATGTTCGCTAACTTCTATCGTACGCAGGCGTTCTGGATTTACTGCAGGATGATAATCCTTGCATCTCTCTGTGCCGGTAAGCCGCCAGCATTAGAACCGAACGTATGGCTCCCTGGAGGTGTATTCCCTGATCCGGCCCTGTGGACACTCGAGTCATGGCAGAAGAAGATTGTTTTTCTGTTAGGGTTCGTTCAGGATTTCTGGAGTCGTACACGCGACGACGTCGACGAACACACTGTGCAACTTCACGCTGTCCAATGGAAGGAGCTTGAAGCTGATCTGGTGCGCCACCAAAGCCAGGCGCCAGCTGTGTCCTCGCCACTCAGTATATTACCTCCAAATGGAGAGGACAATCCGTTCCAGGCTGTGCGTTACTTGAATGGTGCTGTGTCCGCAGCATGGCAAATGCTGCACACTGCGTTTCTCATTCTCACGATTTGCAAGCCTTGCTCGCAGGCGAATCGCCTCTCGCTGCTCTCCAGCCCCGACATAACGCACCGAGCACAAATATACGCACGCCAGATCGTCAGCAACACGCTGGCGAATCGATGCTCCATCGCATGGGCGAACGCCGTCCAACTCCTTACAATTGCCGGTCAGTGTCTCGTGGTCGAACCAGAGCGCAACGCATGCATCCGCATTCTGCAAGAGATTCAGGAGCAAACTGGCTGGAACACGCGCGCAAGCGTCAATAGACTTAACGCAGCATGGGAGAATGGTTGGAGACATGAGTCTGCGCGGACGCACTCCGCGGTCGGGCATGTAGATGCTGGAAAGCTGTTGTATCTTGTTTGGCTGGGTGACGAGGTAAGTCTGGGCTAAATGATGCGGGCTTGGTCATGTGGGTCGAGTTGATTACAATTCGCCCAGAGGCCAAAATGTCGGTCCCTCAACCATCCGTGGAAACTCATTTGTACATAACTGTCCATGTTTGACTAGATATTCCGTACCCGAGCACTGGATTCCGACAACTAGTCGACTAGATTGCCAGACAGGGAACACAGATATATATTATACGCGCCGGCACTTAGGGTTAGAGTAAGAATACACGAAAAGATTATAAGCTTATTAACAGGAAGTATATAGGGATTAATTTTATCTATTATCTGTTTTCTTCATCGTTCAATCTCTTATATTAAAAAAAGAAATCCATTCTGTGGTATGCTAGGTCGGATTAGACATTTCTTAACAAACCGGAACCCCGTACTTCTAGTGTATATCATACCTACCGCGACGAAGGCGCCCCTATACGCGGCATATTCCACTGCTTCTTCCACTTATACTCTGCCACTACCTCCTGCTTGTGTTTTGTGCTTGCCGTAGCGCGTCACGTAGTTTCTGGGCTGCTCCCTATATGCGAGGGTGGCTGACCAGGTTCACTTTGGGTTCAAAATATTGAAGTAGCGACAGCTTCTGTGACACGTCGATTGCCACGGCGGTCAGGTGCTGGAAAATGTGCAGATACTGCTCGTAGAATTGATTCTCGCGCTCCTGCTGTTCCCACTGCTGTCGCTTGTCTTTCAGAGTTTCGGGACGAGACCGTCGCCAAGCAGATTTGACTACTTGGAGGCGTCCTGATATAGATATGTTTTCAACAATTGGTAAAGGCCTCTGTTCACGCTCATCAGGGAACACATATCCCGTGCGCTGTCAAGAGTAGAGGCTGTATGGAGCACAATCTCGGGCGGAAGATGGGAAAACGACATTGTACAAGGATTGTAGCTGATGATGCTTCGGCGGATAGTTGGGTGGCGAGATGGCTGCAGACAGGTGGGCAATTGCTAACGTTACTGTATCAACTTGAAGGGCATATCGCGGCTTTGCAGATCCACGCAGACCCAAGTATGATTCACGAAGCTTAATGTACTCGCATCAGTCACGTACAACAAAATGAGTTACCGGCACACGCACTATTTGCAGCAACGAATACTAATCGAATAGTCAGAAAAGCATCTAATGTACCATAGAGGTAACCGGCAAAATTGCCTGGGCAAGCAGAGGGAAGACTCGCCGCTAAACCACAACTGACGTTCTCGTCAAGGGACCAAGAGGGACCCAATAATCTTTTTCGAGAAGGTGCAAACAAATTCGCCAACAAAGAGATGACTATAAACTCCGTCAACAAGCAGCCTATTCACTCAATCAAGGTAGGCAGCTGCCTATATATACGCCCTCTGCGCAACCCATCTTCTTCTACATATGCACAGGGGACTTTGGGGAGATGGGTTAAGCTTAAGAACGCGGTGTCGGCACAGTGGGTATCGTTCGCCCTAACTTGCTGTCATTGCGTCTTTCTAGCCAATTCGACCTTCTCGAGGGAGCAACTTCCATGTGGGTAAGTATATCCTACATCTACACTGATTTATTAAAGTAGTAATAAGATCCACTGAGGTAGCCGTCAATTGTTGGAAAGCAAAAGGGGTTTCTATGGACGTTACGGCCGCAAGAACGCAGGAACGCTTCTAGATGTTGACAGCTCAAGCTTCCTCTATGTTCTATGTGAGCGGGGAGATCTAACTACAAGACAAAGAAATGGCCAAGCTCAAGAAATGATACCGACTATACTAATATAGAGGAAGCTAAAGATTGTGATGACTTCGTTGTTCCCTACAAAAAGGTGATCGGAGCAGTAGAAATTGAAGTGTGCGAAGATTAGCTAGTTTTTAGACCTTGACACAGGTTTCCCGGAGTCGTTATATGAATACGGAGGCAGATCTCAATGGTATCGATAAATTCCCAAATACCTAGTGCATGTATACTTCCTATACATTTAGACGTATCGTGGTCGTGATGCGCCCTCTGTTCTAACCTGTATCTTGATCACTTACCACCATACGCACAATGAAAATTAGAGCCCACCAAGTAAAGAGCATCACCGAAACATCCAGGTCCAACATCCAAACCCAGTAACTACACAAATAGCACCTAGTATCAATTGGATCCCCATCCATCCCCCCCATGCAAACAAACCTCCTGCTCCATCTCTGGCTCCAGCGTATTCACGTCCAAGCTCTGTCCATTGCGACTCAGAGTCGGCTCCGACTAAATGGTAGTAGTCGCTTCCAGATAAGAAAAAAATAGTGTTCCCACGTCACTACATAATCCTCCACATCATCCACTGTATGAGAGGTGATCAAGACAAAGCTGAGACTGTGGTAGTCACCGACGGTTTACCCGCTGCCTGTCCAATCTTGCAAGGCAACCACTTCCGGAAGAGGTCCAATCAAAGCCCTGTAGTTTCGTATCGCCAATGTCCGTCCGGGCATTTAGCGGAATCTAGAAAACCGTCTGTTAGTGTAGAGATACCAGAGTATATAGTCAAGTGCGTGACTTCCGATATTTCTTCCGATCTGACGCTGCTCATCCGGTGCAATTAGGGGCCAGTCACGAACTGCGAACATTTCATGATCACCCTGAATTGGGGGCCTTGATCCCTGAGGCATAAAACAGTACACCGACGGCATCGGAAGTGGAAGACCGCTTCACTGATACCCTACCCATATTCAAGGGCCAAGAAGATTCATAAAGAAGTCCATTCAAGAAATGTAGACAATCGTGCTCGTGTATAACATGATAAATGCAGTAACATAGACCAAATGCAAACCGACACCACATCTAAACCCAACCAAATCATCATGAACAAATCAATAGAACAGAGAAAACCATGTATAATCCCATATATGCACCACTAAGCCGATCCCAAATACTTAAGGACCGCCTCCTTCTCTTCCACGGGCAACATGCTAAGCACCTGTTGCACACCCTTGAGACCACCCTCCTTGTTGCCGAGGAGCAGCTGGGCCACGTCAGTCGCGACACTGGCGGTCTTGAGCGACTCGACATGGGACTGGATCTGCTTCTTGTTCTCCTCGTACCACATGGCCACACCACGGTCGTCATTCTCCAGCTCATCATCGAGGAAGCCGGTCCACGAGCGGAGGGTACGGAGGTGGGTGGCGCGCGCGGACTCGGTCGGGGTGGGCACGGCGGCGGCGGGGGCGTTGGCGGGCAGAGCACCAGTGCCCTCGGCGGTCGGCGGGTTGGGGGCCGCGGCGACCATGCGCTTAACGATGAGCTCCTCGCTAAGACGGCGGCGCAGACGCCAGTAGAAGAAGCGACGGGCGTTCTTCCAGGTGAGCGGCTTGCGGATCGTCTCCTTGGCCTGCATGCGGCCGGCGCGGTCGTGCAGATCAGCGAACTGCAGGGCGATCTGCATGTAGACCGGCAGGAGCTGCTCCTCACGGGCAGCCATCTTGGTCTTGATCTCCGACAGCTGCTCCTTGCTGAGGGAGGGGTCCTCGAGGGAGCGGCGCAGCTCGCCGTAGGTGGCATCCAGACGCGCCATGGTGTCCAGCTGCTTCTCGCGGCGGTACTTGATGTTGACGATACCCTCGGGCTCGAGCACACCACCGCGGGCTTCCTCGTCCGCGTACATCTCCATCTGGTCCGGGTTGATCGTCGGGTCGACGACGACCCACGAGCCACCGCGGAGCTCACCGAAGGGCGGGATGTAGATGAAAATGGGCTGCTCGTACTTGACGAGCGCGTCGACAATGTACGAACCGTACTTGAGCACCTCGTTGTACATGTCGCGCTGACCGCCGGAGAAACCTCTCCAGTTGGCGAGGATCATGACGGGGAGCTGCTCGCCGTTGTTGAAGTCGCGCAGGGCCTGGGCAGTCTTGAACGCGGAGTTGGGGTACCACACACCACCGGCCTCCGTGCTGATCATCTCCATGGAGTCGGGATTGGCAGGATCGGCGGGCGTGACGTTCTCCACCGAGCGAGTCTCGACCGCGATGACACCCATAGGGATACCACCCAGTCTAGCACGACCCACAACCACAGTGCGGGCCCAGCCACCGAGAGCCTCCTCGAAAGAGCCAGCATCGAACAGACCAGGCAGGAAGCCCTCCTCGTCCTCCTTACCAGCAATGAGCCAGCGAGGGTCGTAGGCCTGCTTGGGAGGAGGATAGTACTCGACGTCACGATCCCAGGGGTCAGACCACGGGCGGATGGGGTTGGGCGAACCCTTGCGGTCAGGGACAAATGACATCCACTCAACAATCTTCTGCACACCATCGAAGTCATCATTGGCGGTCATGTGGGAGACACCGTTCTTGTACATGATCTGAGTGCCACCGAGCTGCAGGTTGGAGGTATAGACCTCGCGGCCCAGAAGCTTGTTGATGGCCGGGGCACCAGTGAGGATGATCGGCTGGCCCTCGACCTGGACGGCTCTCTGTCCGAGACGGACGAGGTAAGCACCGATACCGACGGAACGGCAGGTAACCAAAGTGATGGTGAAGATGTCCTCATACGCCTTGGACGTGGCACCAGCGATAAGACCAGAGCCCTTGAGACATTCCACACCGAGACCTTCCTTGGCACCGATGACAGTGGTGATCTTGTGGCGCTCCTCACCATCATCGTGGATCATCTCGGTGATGACTTCCTTCTTCTTGCTGGCATCGAACTTCTTCTTCACCTCAGGGGTTAGGTAGAGGTACTTGAAACCAGCCTCCGGCTTGGCGGGGTCGTTCCAGGCAACGTTGAAGTAGGGGATCAGCTCATCAGCCATGCCGATACGGGCACCCGAGTTGGCGGAAAGGTAAATACGAGGGATACCAAGCTTCCTAGCCAGCTCGGTACACTTGTTGAAGAACTTGTCTTCCAGGGGACCGAAGGACCCGATCTGGAAGGTGATGTCGTTGGCGACGATGATGAACCGTCTGCCACGGGGGTACTCGGGCGTACGGGCAGTGACAAGCCAGCCAACCATACCGTGAGTGTTGGTACCAGGGCCACGCTGGATCTCAACGAGGTTGTCGGTGTCGTCCAACACAAGCTCGGTGTAGTCGATGCACTCGCCGACGGGAGGACGCTGATCTGCCATGGCGGGCACCTTCTCGATGGCCTTGGTCCAGCTGTTCTGGAAGGCCTGTCGGAAGAGCTCGGGGAAGTCATAGACGTACTGAGTGCCCATGATGTGAGCCTTGTAACGCTTGGGCTGGAGCCACTCCTTCGTGGGATAAGGCGTGGAGACAGGACGCAGGTGCATCGAGCCGAGCTTGTTGGTGCCACCGATGCTGTGGAAGACCCATTCGCCCTTCTCGGACTTCTTCTCAATGTACAGCTCCACCTGAATGATGAAACCGTAGGTGTTGGTGATGATGACACGGAGAGGATAAGGAACGCCAGTAGCAGGGTCGGTACAAAGAATGCGGATCTCAGCGCCAGTGACACGCAGACGCCAGAGACGGCGGCCAAACCGATCCAGGAAACCAGCGAGCGCCTGCTCCACATCCTGCGGCTGGAGGTTGAACACAGGGGAGAAGTTGATAAAGATGTGGTTCAAGTCGGAGTTGTTGTTGCCAATGATTTCCAGGGCGTCCAGAATGTCATTCATAAGACGATCGGCCTCGGAGATCAGGTACTCAGCTGTAGGGATATCGTCGCGGAGGCGACCTGGACGCACGACAGCACGGACGAAGTAGCGCTTGTCAACGGCCTTGTCATTCTCAGGACCCTTGCCGATGGCCTCGTAAACGTGAATGTTACGGTTCTCGGTAAAGACAGGGTTGATCTTGAACTTCGCCAGACGTCCAAGCTCGAGCTGGAAGGCCAGGGCGGGCTCGCTGTGACGAATGCTCTCATCCTCCTCGTAGGTAGGTCCACGGAAAGTGAAGTAGCCAGGGTAAATGCCATTCTTGCCACAGATGAAAGTCACACGGCGAATGCGGCGAGCCAGGAGCTCCTCCTTGAGATCAGCCAGAAGAGTGTTGATCTGAGCAACAATATCCTTGTCACCGAGATCCTCAACGTCCCGGATGGCAATGTTCAGAACATTGGTCAGTTCACTATCGTTCTCCGGGCGAGGCGCCGCAGGGCGCCGCTTGCCCTCCAGGTTCGCAAGAAGGCCGTTGTCCTTCTTCGCCTTAGCAGCGACACGGGGGAAGGCATCAAGAGCCTTAGACAGGAACTCCTCAGCATCCTCAAGATACTGAAGAGGGAGGATGACACCCTTACGGACGGGCTCATTGGAGTTGTCGTTGACCAGGTATGACATGTCGCTGATAGAGTTAAGGCGCTTGAAGGGGTTGGCTTCCGTGGTCGGGGTTCCCGGGGTAGAAGGCTGGGTAGAGGAGAGTGAGCCGAATTCTGGCTGTCCGAACTTGTCGAGGGTAAAGTCCCAGGAGAGCAGAGGAGTCTCTCCCGTGGCATCGTACTGGATATCCTTTAGAGTGTAGGCACGGTAGGCGCGGCGGACGTAAACCTCCAGGGCGGCGAGGGTGACCCAAGCATCGTTGTGGACGAAGAAGCGGGGCAGAACGTCGAAGACAGTGTACTTCGAGTCGACGACCTCCTTCAAGACCGAGAAGTCGGGCTCACGGTGGTCCCATCCGGTCTCACCATAGCGCGACTCAACGACAGAGGAGCGGAGAATGAGTTCCATCTGGGAAAGGCGTTCCTCCAGAGAGGGCAGAGCGCACTGGATGAGGACCTCACGGGCCTTCAGTGTGACCTTGGCTGCAGAGCGGGATTCCAGCTCCGTCAGCTTCTTCAACACAGGCTTGAAGTACTTGCCGACGTTGCCCACGTTGGGCTGGTTGGGGCGGTACATGGCCAGGATGGCAAGGATCAGGTTGTTCTTGGCACCAATACGGCTATGGGAGAGGACGGTCTGGACAACGCTGGCAATATCGTCCTTATGTTCTTCACGGAGCTTCAGGATGGCATCCTCGTCGCGGATGTTGCGGCCAGAGAAGAGCTTCTCCACCTCATAGTACTGCTCGAGGAGATTGATGAAGACATTGAACTCGTTGGCCTTCAACCCATCCATATACTTGTTGATAACCTGGATGAGAGGGAGAAGAGTGGTCTTCAGGATCTCAGCATCGGCAGGGTTGACATTCTCCTCGATGAACCGGCCAATAGTCTTCTGGAGCTGCTTGGCAGGGAACTCGGCCTTGCGAGCGCGCGCACGGTCAACGACATTCTGAAGCTGGGCATCAAGTCGCTGAGGCATGCGCGAGTGCAACGCCGATGACTGGGCGTTCCACTCGCCGTAAGGAAGTTCAGGGTCGCGAAGAACATCCACCAGCTCCTTGAGCGTCGAACCCATGATGACCTGGTTGTCGTATCCACGGAGAATGTTCTCGAGGATGCTGTGCAGCAGGAAGAAGCGCTGAGGAGGCTTGCTACCCACCACCTGCGGAGGACCCAGATCGGGAAGCTGTCCGGTGAAGGGCTGGGCATGCTTGACGCGGGAGGGGTCATCCAGGGCGAGGATACCAAGGATGTCACCGGCCTCCAGGGTGGCGCCGGGCTGCTTGATCAGCTGGACGATACCGTCCTCCTGAGCAATCAAGGGCATGTACATCTTCATGACCTCAACCTCAGCGAAGGGCTGACCGGCCCGGACGTGCTCGCCGTTCTCAACAGTGAACTTGACAAGCTTTCCGGGGGAAGGAGAGCGAAGCTGAGTGGGATCATTCTCCTGCTCCAGCAAGCACGTCTTTCCATCAACACTGAGACGGGTTGCGGCCGCCTCCTCCTTCCAGTACACGTTGTGTGACCGACCGTTCAGCAACACAAGCAGACCTCCATCAGCCAGGGCGCGGACACCAACGGAGCACTTGGAGCCGTTAATGAAGAGGTGGTAGCTGTCCACACTGGCACGAGTAGCAGTGAACTTGTACCGGGCACCTTCATAAATGAAGTCGACGGGGAACACGGTCTTCAGCACATCCTTGGACGGCACTTGACCCTTCTCGAGACCCTTGCGGTACTCCTCAACACCCGCCTCGCTGGCCTGGTGGGCCTTGGTCACGGCACCGCACAGGACGGCGACAATAGGATCGGGGCGCTCAGCGGTCAGTTTGTTGGAGATGAGCTGATCCAACCATCCAGTAGTGATGGTGTTCTCTTCGAAGGCCGGCGTCTCCAGGAGTTTGATGAGGTATTCGACAGTGGTCCGGAAGTCACCGCGGATGCTCAGTTCCTTCAAAGCAATCACCATGTGCTTCCGAGAGGCAGAACGGTTCTCGCCATAGGCGAAGATATGGCCAAACTGACTGTCGGAGAAGCTGTGAATACCACCGGCAGTACCGACGGAGAAATAACCCCAGACGTTGGAAGAAGAGCGGAAGTTCAGCTCGTGCATGGTACCGCTGGACGGCTTGAAACCCTCACCAGGGTCCTCGGAAGTGATACGGCAAGCGGTGGTGTGTCCCTTGGGCTGAGGGCGACGCTGGGTCTTGAAACTCTCCTCGTTGGAGAAATCGAAGTCGATGTCCGAGGTGGTGTTGGGGTCGACACCGTAGAGCAGGCGAATATCGCGAATGCGGTGCAAGGGGATACCCATGGCAATCTGGAGCTGGGCGGCGGGCAGGTTGACACCGGAAACCATTTCGGTGGTAGGGTGCTCGACCTGGAGACGAGGGTTCAACTCGAGGAAGTAGAATTTGTCATCGGCGTGCGAGTACAGGTACTCGACCGTACCGGCGGAGACATAGCCGACGAGCTTTCCGAGGCTGACAGCAGCGCGTTCCATGGCTTGGAAGGTGATGGGCTTGGCGATGGTGACGGGAGCCTCCTCGATGATCTTCTGGTGACGACGCTGGACGGAACAATCTCTGCCGAAGAGCGAGATGTTGTTTCCGTACTGATCAGCCAGCAATTGGACTTCCAGATGGCGGGCGTTGCCGGCGAGTTTCATGATGAAGATGGGGGAGCCCGGGATCTCGTTGGCGGCGGCATTGTACAGGTTGATGAAGTCCTCTTCCTTCTCCACCTTCCGGATACCCTTACCGCCACCACCTTCAGAGGCCTTGATCATGACAGGGAAACCAATCTCCTTAGCCTTGGCGAGACCTTCCTCGGGCGAGAATGTACAACCCTTGTTGTAGGTCTCATCCTCGACCGTCACGATGCCATTCTCATCGATCTTCACCGCGTCGACTCCGGTTCCGGACCAGGGAATGCACGGCACACCGGCATGCTGCGCGACGATGGTGGAGGAGATCTTGTCACCCAGGGAGCGCATGGCGGAGGACGGAGGACCAATGAAGATGATCTTCTTGGGAGAGGCGGCGAGCGCCTCGGGGAGACGGGGGTTCTCGGAGGCGTGACCCCAACCGGCCCAGACGGCATGGACGTCCATGCGCTCGGCGACATCGACGATGAGCTCGACGTTGGCGTAGTTGTTGTTATTCGTGCCTCCGGGGACCTCAACATACTGATCGGCCATGCGAATGTAGTCGGCGTTGGCGCGCAGATCTTCCGGGGTGGCCATGACTGTGAATTGGATGGCACGTTCGTTGCCGAAGGTCTCGTAGGCCCATTTCCGGACGGAACGGATCTCTTTGACGGCGGCGATACCATTGTTGGCAATGAGGACCTATGGGAGCGGATTAGCCACGGATCTGGAGGTAGTGGTCGGGAAGATCAGCGGAAGCGTACCGAACTAATGACGGAGTGACCGTCATGATTGGCGACAAAGTCCTTCACAGCACTCGGTGGGGCAGCATCCAGATGGTTACCACCGATAAAATGTGAGGGAAGGTCGTGTTTAGCGGCGAGCGAGCTGCCGTGACCATTGGTCGTGGAGGCCATGATGATGGAGGGGGGTTCGATTAGGAATTAACAATGCCCATACGAGGTATGCGGGGAGAGCGGTGACAGCGGAGGGGAAGGGGTAAGCGCGCAGAGGGAGTATAGCAGAGGGACTGCAATGGAGAGAAGAAGTCGTCGGAGTAGTAGTAATACAGGGCGGGGGTTAGAGAATTAGATGGTTGTACAAGAGGAATTGGAGGAGATCCCAGACGCCCTCGTAGGAGTGGAAGCGATCAATTAGATGGTATGAGGAGAGTTGAGAGTATAAAGAGGAGAGGGAGGCAAGAGGGGAGGGATCCTTCGGCTGGAGAGGAAGAGGAGGTGGACAGTGGTGAGAGAAGAGGAGAGAGAGAAAGAGAGAGAGAGAGAGAGCAGAGAAGATGAAGGTGAAAGTGAAGAAACGGCGGTACAATAATTTGATGGCGCCCGATCGTCCAGGTACCACGCTAGCCCGGATGGGGTTAGAGCTTATCTAATACTCAACCAACCGATTTTATCGTCAAATCAAACCCATCCAACGTGACGGAGGATATCATGTTGGCTCTGGGGAGTTCCGATGAGGACGAGATTTACTTCTAATTTCTCTAATTTCTTCTGTCGCCGGGATTAATCTATACTGAACAACTACTCCTGGTCGCATCGAACCCGAGCAGAAAATTCTCTGAACCGGATTCCAACCCCCAACTGGCCGTACTTGTTGGGCCCCATGACGTTCCTTCCCACCAATTTGTCGTCAACCAGGGACAAGGATCTCGGGCCCATCCACCCAACACGGGACCGGAGTACGCTATGGACGCTGCATGTCTCCCAGGGAGGCAGTGTAAACGGGGTAGGAAATAACCCATCTGTACATTAACCAAACAGGCATCTCTCTTTCATTCTATCGATTTCTACTACTGTCATCCCTCCGTTTGTACAGCCTTGTACGCCGTATCAGCCGACATCAGAATACCTGACTAAGCTTACCTCAAGCGGAAATCTCTAACCGCATTTGACACTGTTGGCCCCCCACCCACGCCTTTGCACCAATCGCCGCCCTTCGGAGTTGCCAATCCCGTTGGGAGATCCAGACAACAGCAGGATCGCCCTCATCAATGCCGGCCCGAACGGGGTCGGAGGGTTATCAAATACCTCCATTGTTAATGCCTTCCTTCTGATTCAAGTGACTCCATACCTACTTAGGCAGGTAGCGGAGTAACCCTGTACCTGGTTCTAGAATTTACTCCGGAGTCGCTCTCCGCCAGTTCCCCGAATACGAGGTCGGGAGTTAATATATTCCTACTACGGAGTACATGTTGGGTCGATATATATCTTCATGCTAGCTACGCCATACAAAATCTACCATCGTGACCAGACTCAACTATAATAACATGGGTATTGTCTACTCCACTCGAAATACAAAATGAACATCGCTGAGCACAGCTTGGACGCCGATGGAGCCCTTCCTCCCGGCACAATATCAATCCACGGTGCATGGTATATCCCCCAATCTACTGTAGTATGAACCCGCACAAACCCATTGCCTCCACCGAAGGAAACCCAATCAAATCCAATCCAGATACCAAACCTCCAAAGGGGTAGTCGATTAAAAAAAAATCACAGAGAAAGATATTTGGAAGAAAACGAACGGAAGAACTAGCCAGTCTCAATAAAAAAGGGTAGTCGATCAACATCTGCATGCGGCCATGAACTTCGTAAATCCCTTCCGAGTCAAGGAACCCGTACGGGGGAGAGATGGCTGGACAAAAGGGTACCCAACCTCAAAAGGTCTCGCCCAAATCGTTGCCGTTGAGCTTCGGTTCGGCGGGCTCCATCTTGGCCTCGCGACGATCTACTCCCGTACTAGCCCGGAGGTTCCGCGGCGTGGGAATACTCGACATGCCACTAGGCGCCCGCTTCTTCATCCCGTTGGGAGTGGAGATCGAGGGGAGACGAGTCTGCCGGGCCTCACTGATCTTGGCGCGCACAGACATGCTCAACGCCAAATCCTCATCCTCATCGATATGCGACATCCCGTTCATCGGTCCGTTCTGTCCCGACGGGTTACTCAGGGACGACCGCGGCCGCCGACTTTCCGTGGTCGGGTTGGTCGAGTAGTGCCCCAGCGGCGTCTTCGTGCGGCTCTGTCGACTCTCGGGGCGAGTCGACGGCGCCACGCTGGGGTGCGTGCTGTGACTGAAGGTGGACGAGTAACTTGTGCGGCTGCTCGGCCGACTGTCGCCCTGCGTCCGGGTACTGTATGAGGGTCGATGAGGCAGATATGACGGGATGCCGTCCCCGTGCACCGACGAGCTGAAGCTACTACCACTCAACCGCTTGCGGGAGTCGCGGCGCATCGTGATAGTGGACGAAGCCATTGGGCTGTCCCCGAGAACCGATCCCGCGCGGGAGGACGCCCGCGACGGGGACGGCGATGGCGCAGGGAGTTTGGACCGCGCCGAATGCACTCGTTCTTCTAGCTTCTGCATCTTGCCGATCAAGCCACGGATCTGATACAGGGAACTCGAGTTAGGCAACCCCGCGGCGGGCCGTGCGGCGTTACCATTGGATTGATTCGCAGGCTTCGGCAAGCTGGGGCGGGAGGTGACGGACGGCGTCGAGCGACCGTTGCTGAACGCCAGGGAGGTCGCCCGGGAGTGAGTGAATCGTTGGGTACGGGTACTGTACAAGGATCTCGAACCGAACGACTCGGACGCGGACGCCTTCTGACGCGGGAAACCTGGGGTCGCATTGATCGATTTGCGCATGCTGCTGGAGGTCTCGGAGATTGGGGGCGAGGGGGGAGTCGCAGCCGCCGACGTCAAGGATTTCATGGGAGGTGTGGTAAACAATGGCGACGACACCGTGGACCCTTCAGGGGAGCGATCGAAGATCTCCGGAGTCTGAGGCGTAGAAGGTGTGGTGCGGTGCAGGGCAACCGGCTTCCGGCGTCGGCCCCCGTGTTCCGCGTTGCGCAGTCTCTCCTGGATAATCTCGCTCTCAATCTTCAGCTCGGACAGCTCGTCGCGCAGACGTTGATTCTCGATCCGAATTGTTTCGCGCTCCTGTTCCCCAGTCCTCATCTCCTCCTCCAGCAGGACTCCTCGTTCAATGGCCATGTTGTACTTGGACTCCAAATCCTCCAGGGACGAAGTCGTGTGACGAGCCTGACGCTCGAAATCATCGTTGGCCACTTCGATATCGCGGATCTTCAACTGTAGGGTTCGGTTGGCTTCCCGCAGGGTGGTGATCTCCTTCTGGAGGTTGTTCTGGGCGGCACCGCCTTCGGACTTGGATTGCTTGTATTTGGTCTGGAGGGAGGAATCCGGTCAGACATGTGATCGAGCATAAAGATCACTAGGGGCTAGTACCTTCCACTCCTCCACCTCGTAGCGTAGATTGTCGACTTTCTCCTTCAGCTGACGCTCGCGCTTCTCGGAAGCCTCGATGTCCTTCTCCAGCTCGGCCTCCAGCTCCCGACTGGAGGCCTGGAAGTCGGCCAACTCCGCCTCTAACTGCTCATATTGGGTCTTGTAGAAGTTAATCTCATCGCGACTGGCGCTACCCCCCTTGGGACGAGCAGAAGTGGTGTCGTCGGCCGAAGGCATGACTCCCGCGCCAGCCGCTACAGCTGGGGAAGGAGAAGCCCGAATGAGGGGAGCAAGGTGACTGGAGGGGACGAAGAGACCGACCACGGTCTCAACGGAGGTGCGAGAAGACTGAAGAGGAGGGGATGGAGGTGCGATCACCGGAGACCATCCAGGGGGAGGACGAGCGATCGAGTCAACAGCGGTGGGCCGTGTGTGGTTTGGCGGTGGAGGGGCGGAGGCGGTGTCGCAGGAGATCGGGGGCGATACGACAGAAGAGACGAAGAAAAGAAAGAGTGATTTGAGAATCGGACTTACCTATGAGACCCTCCCAGAGGGATCGGAAGGGGAAGGGGAGTGGAAGAGGGTGGTGAAGGTGGGGAGGAGAAGGGGAGGGAGTACGGAGTAGGGGAGAGAGGGTGATGTATGTTATGTTTGGATGTTATGATATCGGGCTGGTGACCGTCAACATCCACTGCCCAGTGGGAAGCGGGTGTAAGTGACAGTATTTAGGGCGTATTATTACATACTGCCGGCGGGAGGAGATGTATGGCGATACGGCCGGGTGACCATGGGGAGCGTGACCGCCATACCGCATCGGGCCTAGCGCGTGCGTCTTCCGATGAGGTCGAACTCCGTCACTCTTTCGTTCTTGTTATGACGACGAGGATCGATAGAGCTTCGGTCTCCCTCGCGGTCTGATCGTGTCGTCCTTTTGGGTCTCTCCACTCGGTAAGCTACCTTGTTCTCCTTCTCGCACGGTCCCAGATCCCGGGCTCCTCTCCAGCCTTGCCCCCTCGACTCTCCTATGTCCACGCACGATAGCCTCAGCCCATCTCTCCTCTCGACCTGGGTGATTGCTTCCACGCACTTTCTCATTGTTTATTTACTTCATCAATCGAATGGCCGTTTCATCTGTTCTACCTTCACTCTTCTCCTGTCTGGACATTCTCCATTACTGTCTGGGATCATCGCTGCCCCCCGCTAATCATGTCGCCTGACAGACCGTCCATCACAGGTGTCTCCCCTTTGCGCCTGAAGATCCGCCCCAGTCGTCGCCATGGCGGACCCCACCGATCTGAATCTCGATGCGCCGAGTGATCTTCAAGATATCCCGGACATGTCAATGCAATTAGTGCCCCCTCCCGAAGGCACCTTTCCTGACAAGTAAGCCGTCCTGTGGCCCGACCTACCCCATATACTGACTGATCCCCACCAGAGCTTCTCTCCTCGCCGCCGTCCAAGCGCACGGAAAGGCGCATGGGTATAACGTCGTCGTCAAATCATCTAGCACCCCAACCGAGAAGAAGCCCGGCCGTACGGCCAAGGTATGGCTGCGGTGTGATCGCGGAGGACACTATCGTCCGCGCAACGGCCTCACTGAGGAGACCAGGAAACGGCGACGAACGTCCCGTCTCATGGACTGTCCATTCATGCTGGTTGCCGCAGGCACTCCCGGTATCTGGACGCTGACCGTCCTAAACCCGACGCACAACCACGGCCCGATTGTTGAGAAGCCACGCCAAGTGCCTCACCATAAGGTTCGCAAGGGCCAAATCGCTGCCATTCCCTACGACTGGCCACACGACGCCACTCTCACCCCGTACACCACCGCCCTCGTCATCATCGACATGCAGAAAGACTGTCCGTCTCCCATTCTACTCCCCGCACTACCCATTCTGATACTGACCGCACGATTTCAATCCAGTCTGCGCCCCGGGTGGATACATGGAGTACCAGGGGTACGACATATCCGCCGCCCAAACCCTAATCCCCAGGCTGCAGGTTCTTCTCAACGCGTTCCGAGCGTCTGGGTTCCCTGTATACCACACACGCGAAGGTATGTATCAAAGCTGCGATGATGCATGGCTTGGGAGTCAGCATTCTCTGACTGTCTCAGGCCACCGACCCGATCTATCCACCCTCTCCACACGAGAGGCCTACCGCTCCCGAAACAACGCCTCCGGTCTGGGCATTGGGTCGCAGGGTCCCCTGGGCCGTCTCCTGATCCGCGGCGAGCCCGGCCACGACACCGTCGACGAGCTGTACCCGGTGCCGGGGGAACCGGTCATTGACAAGCCGGGGCGGGGCGCATTTGCGCACACGGATTTTGAGCTCCTCCTACGCAACAAGGGGGTCAAGAACCTCGTCATCGCGGGCGTGACGACGGATGTCTGCGTGTCGACGACGGTGCGCGAGGCCAACGACCGCGGATTCGACTGCGTCGTGCTGGAGGACGGGACGGCGGCTAGCGAGCCGTCGCTGCACGTGAGCACGATCGAGTCGATCAAGATGGAGGGTGGTATTTTTGGGGCGGTCGCCAAAATGGAGGATGTGGTGCACGCGGTGGAGAACTTCAAGGCCGTCACTGTGAAGAAGCTGGCTCCGCAGATGGTGGGATAATCCCGAACCCCACTCTACCTACCTTAGCTTACAATTTGCTGGCATGGGCGTTCGGGATGGTTTGTTGTTTTGTTTTACCCCCCTACTATTTGTTTTGTCCTGCTGGGAGGGAAGTTGGAAACATATTTATCTGGAGCATGAATTGGTACCTGAGGAACGAAACGAATAACGAATACACGCTATGCATACCAAACGCCGGATCTAACCCTACCTAACCTAACACACCCGAATTTTGTAGAAAGTCCAAAGCAAGCACACATACACCTATCGACAATTATAACCACTTTCGCCCCGCGGCACTCACCCGCGCCCGAAACACCGGACTTTTAATCTCCATGCCCTGTCGGTAGAACGGGCTCATCACCGTCTTGACGTAATTCTCATACACCTCATTCATGAACTGCCGCACGGCCTCCTCCGTCTGCGGGGAGGTCGGGTTGGCAGCGACCGAGCTGCTAGACGCGCGGGTCGACCCGACACCGCCGGAGAACGACGAGGCGAGCAGTGACGACGAGCCAACGGAGCTGTTGGTACCTCCAGCGCCGGGGGTAGGGAGCTGGGGCGGCTGGTGGAGGAGGAGGAAGCGCGCGCCGGAGGGGGCCAGGAAGGCGGAGATGTATGCGGCGGCGGGGGGGTAGGTGTCAATGTGCTTGAGGTACCTTGTCGATGTCAGCGTGTCAACAAACGAGAAAGGAAAGAAGCCGCGATAAGAGGCTGGGCGGGAACGCACATGTTGGAGTTCATCCACTGCGCCTCCTCCACGATGTCCAGACTGGAATGGATGATGAACTGGTTCATGTACTGCGCTGTGTCTGGGAACCGGAAGCGTGCGATGCCATCGCCGCCGCTTTTCGAGGTACCGAAGGCGAGGTTGAAGAGGGGAACGTCGGAGGGCGAGAGGATAGTGAAATAGTATGACATTGTGGTGACGGAGCTGCTGGGATGTCGATGTTGATGTACTGGTACGGCGGAGAGCATGGAGTATGGAGCATCTCCGGCGGAGCTTAAGGGGAATCACGTGGTTGATAAGATATATCACGTGTCCCGCATCTATCGTCAGCGCCTTCAACAACTTCCCAGCTATCCATCGACCACATCCACGTCTCACACGATGCCACCCTCTTACGGCCTCAACCTCCCCAACAAAAACAGCAGCCAGAATCGCAAAAAGCCCGTCTTTGCCGCCGACGACTCCGACTCCGACAATGGCGGTGACAACGCCTCGAACGCCGTCGAGATCACCACCCTCGGCGACGTAGATGGCGACCCCAAGCCGCAGCCGAAACCGACCTCTCAACCCCCAAAGCGCAAAATCCCATTTGGCGGCGGCGGCGCTCCACCAAAAAAGCCCACCGTCAAACCCCTCAGCAAGACATCTATCTTCGCCGACCCGGACGACGACGACGACCAACCCCCCGCACCAGCTCAATACGGCTTGAGCACCAAACCCGGCAGCGGGCCCAACAAGGAAGGCCGCGCATACACCGACCTCTCAGCGCTACGCACAAGCCGCAAACACGCCGAAGAAGCGCAGGAGCTCGACCCATCCATCTATTCCTACGACGCGGTGTACGACTCCCTCCACGCGAAGCCAGAAAAGAAAGCCGCAGCAACCGCCAGCGAAGGCCCGCGGTACATGACGTCGCTGATGCGCAGCGCAGAGGTGCGGGAGCGGGACCGGCTGCGCGCGCGGGACCGCATGCTAGCGCGGGAGCGGGAGGCCGAGGGCGACGAGTTCGCGGACAAGGAGAAGTTCGTGACGGCGGCATATAAGGCGCAGCAGGAGGAGATGCGGCGGATCGAGCGGGAGGAGGCGGAGCGCGAGAAGGCGGAGGAGGAGCGTCGCAGGAAGAACGGGACGTCCGGGATGGTGGGTTTCTACCGCGACATGCTGTCGCGGGGCGAGGAGCAGCATGAGGCGGCCGTCAAGGCAGCGGAGGACGCGGCGCGACGGGTGCAGGCCGGCGAGGTTCCGGCGGAGGAGCCTGCGGCTGCGGAGAAGGCGGATGAGGATGCGGAGCGGGTAGCCGAGGAACTGAATGCGCGCGGCGCGCATATTGCAGTGAACGATGAGGGCCAGGTGGTCGATAAGCGGCAGCTGTTGTCGGCTGGTCTGAACGTGGCGCCGAAGCCTAAGGCACAGCAGCAAGGTGAGGGCGCCGCGGGGGCGCGCCGGGCAGCGACGCCCAAGTTCGATTTCCGCTCGCAACGCGCGGCTCGTGAGGGCCAGAGGGCTCGTCAGACAGAGATGATTGCGGAGCAATTGGAGGCGCGGGCGCGCCAGGAAGAGGAGGCCGAAGCTGCGCGGCAGAAGGAGGTTGCGGAGCGCAGTCGCAGTCAGAAGACAGAGAAGGATGTTTCGAGTGCGCGGGAGAGATATCTTGCTCGGAAAAGGGAGCGCGAAGCGGCCAAGGGGAAGTGAACTTGCTGGCCTCGTTATGCATTGGGAGGCGTTTGCTGAATTGTATAAATCTGTATATTATGATGGACCTTGAACAGGAGAAAGAATACCTGTTTAGCGAATGATTCTGGATTATGAAAAAGATGTTTAGTCCTCTGTATGCCCGACTATTTCGATATGCGCTCCCACATAGTGCTGTAATGGCACCAACGTATGTCCAGGTGCGAAAGGAATACACTGCCTACAATATGCCTACTACCTACGGCATAAGTCAATGGAAGAGCTACAACCTCTTATGTTGGTGTCGCCATTCATAAGTGCATGTAATGTAACGGCCGTGATGGTGGCGAGATACTCCAAAGCTGTCAGCACTACATCTACCTCAAGATTCACGCAATCTAAAGCGACTCTAGAAACTTCTCATAAATATAAACTCCAAGCTCCGAATAGATTAATATCTGACGCAATATCAACCAGACATCGATTTGTCAGACTATCACCGTCAACTACCAAACGCCGAAAGACCCGCGTTAACTCCGGGATCGATAATGTTAATGCCCACCACATTCATCATGATTCCTCGACCTTCCAACCCTTTCTGGTATACAGACCCATGAGGTCTTGCTTGATAATCGATCCACTATCGCCCGGATCTTGGACTTCCGTCCCGGAAGTAACTATGAGCCGGATGGATTTTGAATATATCTTCCCAAGGGTGAAAGGGTATAAATACTATGTTGTCGACGGGAAAATGTAGATGTTCAGCACACACTCCAGTATCAACATTCTATTCTAAATATCTATTTAAATATCTATTCCTCAATTCAGCTGTCACTATGTCTGTTGAGCTAGTCTTCGGAGGAGGCTCCTTCATGGATGAGACCAGGTATCCCATCGAGGAGATCCACAAGGCATTGGACATCCTGGAGGATGGCGGCGTCAAAACCATCGATACGGCTACTATCTACGTCAAGAGTGAAGAGTTACTCGGGAAAGTGGATGCTGCCTCTCGCTTCATCATCGACAGCAAGTATCCCGGCGCATTTTCCCCCGAACTGACAACACCGGAAGCCATCAATGCTACGGCGGAATCTAGTCTCAAGAAGCTCCAGACCGACCAGGTACGTGCCTAATTCACCAGCCATACCCATCGTGGTCTGACACCATTAGCTTGACGTCTATTACATCCATGCCCCAGACCGTAGAGTCCCTCTGGAGGACACACTTTCCAGTGTGAATACCCTTCACCAGGCTGGAAAGTTCCGGCGTTTTGGACTCTCAAATTTTCTTCCGGCAGAGGTTGAAGAAGTAGTCCGAGTTGCCAAGGAGAAGAACTATGTCCTGCCGACTGTATACCAGGGAAACTACAACGCTGTCGCCCGTCTCTCGGAGACAGAGCTCTTCCCTGTTCTGCGCAAGCATAACATCTCTTTCTACGCCTACTCTCCCATTGCGGGAGGCTTCCTGACCAAAGATGTTGACCAGCTGCGTGCAGGAGGCGAGGGTAGATGGGACCCGAACAGCCGGGTTGGAGGCATATATCATTCTCTGTACAACAAAGCAGGTATGCTGGAAGGGCTTCAGCTTTGGGGCAAGATTGCAGAAGCTGCAAACATACCCAAGGCCGAGCTGGCTTATCGCTGGGTGGTGTATCACTCCGCCTTGAAGGGTGAATATGGAGACAAAGTTATCTTTGGGTCTCGTAACAATGAACAGTTGAAGCAGACGCTGGCTGGCATAAAGAAGGGACCATTGGACCCCGAGTCTGTCCAGAAGATTGAGGAGGTCTGGGCGATGGTGAAGGATGCTGCACCGCTGGACAATTTTAATTCGTTCATTGCGCAAAATATGTGAGCAGGACCATTTTCTTGGCAGAAGGCAGGCAGCAGAGATAGGGTTGTCAACCAGAATGTGTATTTTGATGATTTCTCAAGGAAGTAATATGAAGAGAGGTTCTTTACTACAGAAGACATATCCAGGTGAATCGGGATTTCCTTGTAACGAACAAGTCGCCTTATAAACCTTCGAAGACGATGTCAGGCACCCTTCACAGTATATTTGCCACCATTCAGACACAAAGTTACCGGGATTGTGTGCGGAAGAAAGTCTGGGCAGCTGCGTCAGCCTTTTTTGGAGAGGGGGGGGTGGTTTTGTTGAAAGCCTTTTTACCCGCCGCTTGATTGCTCTCCCTGGAAAGAAGACAGACTACCATACACAAGCCGCTCGACAGCCCTTACGCAAGGTAAAATAGGTAGAGTCAACCATCATTCCTACCTCCACTGGATAGACGCTACTAATGTCCCGCTCTGCGGATGCGAGGATGTCTGGATAGGTAGACACATTCTCCTCACGTGCTCAAGGTTTAGAGACCTCAATAATCTCCTCTTTATACGTCTAGGACCTAGGTGATAACATGATTTTAACTCGTTAATATCTGCAGTTGTGGACCTCACTGCAGATCCCTTTATTAGAGGGGCCTATCACGGAGTAGGGCAGTTCAAGTAGAATTAGATTAACTAGTATAACGCGCTGACAAATAGCGATACTAATATTAGCGAAGAGCAGTGGGCTAGCAGATTATTCATTTTATGGAAAACGAAGATTGCTGGTCAGCAATATAGAGGTAAGGACTCTAAGAACTCGAAGACGACGTCCGGGTCAGCACACAAGGTACTGTGTTCCTTACT
Source organism: Aspergillus ambiguus (assembly GCF_047715705.1). Lineage (NCBI taxonomy): Eukaryota > Fungi > Ascomycota > Eurotiomycetes > Eurotiales > Aspergillaceae > Aspergillus > Aspergillus ambiguus. The sequence goes on along the minus strand of NW_027395558.1, from coordinate 90,009 downwards.
AACGTGCTAGGATCTGCCAGGCGATTGAACCCCAGAATGACTAGACAATTCACCCCCATACAAATTTAGGTTGGCTGCATTGCGAGGCCATCTTTATCATACATATAGTTGTGATGGCACTTTCCATAGTGGAGTTTGTCTTAGGCGTTTGCCGTTGGAGATAGCCTTTGGAACTTCCCACTGATCAAGATGACTCATCTAGAGCTCTATAAAAGGGCTTCAGATTGTGGAAATGCCTTTCTCTTCCTTTCCTTTCTCTCTCCATAGTCAAATGTTTTCGCCAAGGTGCCAGAATCGATCATTTCCATCATTTTTTCTGAATAGACCGTAACAATAGTGCGATGAAATGAAGGAACATTCACTATTTACATTAGATACTGGTTAACGTTCACTGACGTCTTCACTGTGATCCTATCACTCTAGCACAGGGATATTCTGGTCCCTTCTTTAAAATCAAGAAGGCCCAGGTCAACTTTTAATATATGCTATGTTCTTCAGTACACCACTCAAGAAGACTCCTCGTTCAAAGAGCCCTTCTGCTACGAGGGCGCTTCCGCAGGACTAAGTCTTGGACGTGCCTGGAGTAGAAACTCTCCTCTGAGACTATCGCACATGCGCGATAGATGAAAGCAGTTTCGCTGTCCCTTGGTCACTGAGTGATGGCCTGGAACCAATGCAACTGACGCACCAACTGAACATGTCTAAGATATGTCCTCTCCATCGGTTCCCTCAAGTCTAGTTATGGACAACGGAAGCCCGGTGATACGGACGACAGTATGCGTGGGCGATGGATCTTGCACCGCAGTCGAATACTGGATGAGGACCGACCATGTAGATCACGATGGCAATGACAGTCATCCTGAACTACACTTATTGGCTTGGTGTTGTCCTCAGGTCACTATTCTCTGAACCGTGATACATACCCATTGGTACAGATAAGAGGGAGAAGTTCCAGTCCTTGATGAGAAGAGTAGTGCATGCTGATTTCATTGTGGTGGGAGCTACCATGTAACCATTCTAAATATGATATCCCCAGCCGACTTGTCGGATGAAGCTCCAAAAGCGTCACAGGTGGCTCAATCAGACGCTGAAGTGTCTACCGAGTATAGATGCTGGAAGACTGCGGTCAAATGAAAGCGACTAATAAGCCATGGGATCGACGGGATCGCCCTGCCGTCATACTCCTTAGTTAGTTACTCAGACGAAACGGGAAAGCGTCTTAGAAGTGATGAGATATTACAGGACTATAGGTTGACTATAGGGAACTTTGGATCCCCTTTTGATGTTCACGCACCCCAGGATGCTAGCAATGGGCTGCTGATAACACTTATCTACAATAGAGACCCTTGACCAAAATGTACCCCTACGTAGAAATAGATCTACACTGCAGCAAATAAATAACTTATGTTCATAGTGATAAATGTAATATCCACACGCAATTATCGTAGAACCGTAACCTGTCGTCACTCGTTGTCAAGTCGTAAGAATGCCCAAACTCCCTAGATCCTCCAATAGACTCGCTCCATCTATACCGATAATCTTGTATATTATATACGGCTCGCGCAGCGCTTTCTACGCAGTCAATGCAAAACTCAGACCCATCAGGCCCATTCCCCCAATTGCAAATCCAATCCCCAAACCGCGACGATGTGTGAGGCCCAGTCCCTCGCTGAAGAGCTGCAGTCCCACCGAGGTCATTACACCAGCCGTTGCGGCAAACATACCGCCATATACCGCCCAGGGTGGATCAGAAGAATCATCGCCGGACCTGCCGGCGTGTTGCGCGCCCCAGATCCAAAGGGCGGCCAGTCCGGCACCAGCAGGCTGGCTGATACCGCCGAGAAGGCTGGACCAGAACATGGCCTTGGCACGGGAGTGCAGCGCAAGGTACAGGGGCAAAGCCATGGCGAAGCCCTCGCTGATGTTGTGGATGAAAAGGGCGAGGAAGACAGTGAGCCCGAGGGTGGGGCTGGCGTGGTTGGTCGCGTAGGTGATGAAGCCTTCGGGCAGCTTGTGCAAAGCAATGGCAACCGAGGTCTGCAGGCCAATGGAGAGGAATGCATTCTGGGGCACGTGGTGATGATGTTGGGTGTTTGCGGACGGGAGGGCGGGCTTTGCAGCATCGTCGGTGGGTGCATTCTGGTAATCGGGTACACTTGTATGGGAAGAAGAGGAGGACGGAGTATTCAACCCGGGCTGGGGCGTATCCGAGTCGGCTTGCCTGGACTCAAACCGCACGGGGATATTGGTTGAGTCGGGGATCAGCGGGGCAGCTTCGAGATCATCGCTGGCAGGGATTTCCGCGACTACGAGGGTCTTGGAGCATTCGCGACCGCAGGCCTGCGAAAATCCGTAGCAGGGGCCATTTTCGTCACATTGAGCCTTCACCCCGCCCATCCAGCGGTTCCAGCGGCGCGCCAAGCGAACCCGCCACGGTTCCGAGCGATACGGGGGTGTCTCGACTTCGTTTTCGGGATGCAGGAGAGGGACCGCCGGGGTAGATTTGCATGATCGCGTTAACAATGGAGATCGTTCGGTCGAGCGAGGATACGGCTCTGTTGGACGAGGGTGGTGATGTTCGTGACGGTGGTGATTGCCGTGTTCGAGGTCGGAAGGCGAAGGGTCATGAGTATGGGCGCAATCAACGACGTGGGAAGGAATGTAGCGATGGATGAAGGCAGACACAAGCCGAATGACGATCACGCCGGCCAGGAAGAGGCCGACGAGAGAGTATGCGGCGAGAGATGCGGACCATCCTGCCCGCAAGAAGTACTCGTGGGCGGTGGGGAGCATGCTATAGAGGGAGGTGAAGAGCTGTCTTGATGAGCGTGGGTCGCGGAACAAGGCACACATGCAGTGAAACGTACAATGACGCCCGCACTGAGACACATGGAGGCGGAAAGAAAGCCATTGTGGCTGACGATCTGGAAGTTCTTGTGGTGGGAAAAGTGGCGGAGAAACAAATCGACGCAAATGACGGACGATCCCAAGACGCATGCTGATCGGGTTAATAAAAGGTGGACGGTGAATGGCGGGAGACTTACCCAGGCCGGAAACGGCACTCATGACCCAGCCCCGAAGGTCGTTGCTGGCAGCCATGGTGCGAGGGAGGAAGATGAGGCGGAGATGGAGAGAAGATGGAGAGGAAGAAGCGAAGAAGCAGAGAAGATGCGGAGTGAGAACCTTGGGGACGGCGGCGGGCAACTGGTGAGGTCATCGTCCCGTTCGGGTAATCTATACTTCTTCCCGCCCTCGCTCTATACCACCCCATCCCATCATAAATGGGAATAACCTCAATGTCGCGAATATCGCTCAAGTCATGCACACACGCCGGATCGAGAAAATGGTCTTCTCACTCCAGTCAATCCCTCGTGTAACCCCCCGGAGGCACAAACAACTACTATGTGCCACAAAACACCCATTTCGGTCTAGATACACTGAGATGATCAGCCTCAGCGTCTCAGGAACTGATCCCACTGGCGACGATGTTCAACGGCTTGCATATATTGGTGATAAGCTGCACGCTGAAGCGGCCGTTGCTTCATCAGTCTGCGATTGCTTACGGTCTTAGGGCCCAACGCAACGGATTCAGTGCCAGTCTCTCAAGTATAAAGAGGCCTGCTTTCTTCACTTCATACCAGGCCACAACTCAATACTCTTCCTAGCAAAGCACCAAGGAACTACAACAGGCTGCAACCATGCCCATCAAAGCAACTCTCGTCCGGGCCTTGGCCCTCATGCTTCTTTCTTCCACCCTCTCCTCGGCCATGTCTTTCGACAAGTACACCGAGCCTGTCCCAGAAGGACTCGTTGCTTGCGACACTCGAGAGCAGCTCGGCAATGCTGTTCCCGCTGACTACAAGGGCGAGACCGCTCTGTTCAACGAGGACGGAGGCTACTTCTTGAAGGATGTTAATACGGGCGAGAGACTCGCGGTAGCCACCGATGCCCTCGTCGACTCAATCGACGCTCAACTGGCCGAGATGGATACGCTTGACGCGGCAGGGAAGTTGAAGAGTCCTAGCCCTGAGCCGCAGACTTCACCGAACAAGAGAGACGGCAATCTGGGGGAAGCTGCAAACGCTTGTCAGCACTGGAAGTGTCAGACCGACGGGATTTGCAAGACTTACAACGACTGTCATGTCTGCTTAACCTCCAAGAAATGGTGCATCTAAAGAGAGGTGGATTCACGGCAGTTTGGCCTGGTTATTGCCGACGGGGCACTCGTTTGGGGATGTTTAACGGGGGATGGATGATGTGGAGTGGATACAATATGTCATATAGCATTGGCCTTTTGGAGACAGAGATAGTTCCAACATAATCCACTCCTTCGTCGCTGTTATGTGTGGCGCACGGCGTACTGCGTACTTCTTCGTAGGATTCCTCCCCACTCCCTATCCGCTCTATTTCAGCTAGTATACTCCACCCCCAAGAATGCCTCGGTTAAGCCAAAAATTGTAGCCTATTCTCACCCAGAAAAACGTGATTCTGGTTGGACCCCAAGCCTTGATCGGCCGCCTTGGCTCGCCTTGACCCTCTACGGCGTTTTCTTGACGCAAGAGACACTATAACTCCACCTCAACAAGAGCCGACGACAAACAGCCCCATGGCCCTACGGTACTTGACTGTGCGGAGACTTGCCGAGTTTGACGACTCAGGCTCTGCGCGAGATCCAGGAAATTTGGCTCTCGGGTATTCGGCCAATATCCGTTCATACATGCTGATCCCCCTGGTTTCTCCACGTCCAGCTATCGGCGATCGGGCCCTCGTTGCTAAGCCCTGCAGCATGATGATGCTGCTGCTGCTGCTTAACTTGCAGACGGATGAATTCTCTTCCTCCTGCTGTTCCGACAGACTGGAATCGAGGAGATAATGCCCCATGGGGAACCCCGCTGGGCCTGAACAATTTCGTCCCCACCGGCCTCGGTTAGAATGAAGGGATGCTGAGGGCCACTTAGAGCGGAATTGGGACCTCTACGAGTTGGAGACGATCCATCGTCGGATCTGGGGTGCCGTCGTCATCGGACTCGAGCGCCGTCGTCGGATGCGATCTGTCGTGGACCTGCCTATAAAGCAAAGTGTCGATCCCACGCTTTGCTTTCCGCGACAGCCAGACAGGTCACATTTACTGCCTCCCTGACACTCCTGGCCCCCGAAGCTCACAATGCGGCACGCCGGCAGTTTTCTGCAGACCTCCTCTCTGCTCCTGGCCGCGGTGTCGACGACGTGGGCGCAGTCCACCGACTCGGTATCCTGGCCCATCGAGACCTTCCGGAGTACTGAAATCGCCGCTCCGGTTCTGAACGTCACGAAGCATGGCAAGACCGAGCCGGGCTATCTGTTTTTCTCGCCGATGATGGGCAGCCATGAGAAGGGCAACCCGGCCATCTACTCCGACGATGGCCAGCTCGTCTGGCAGGGCCCCATGGTCAACACGTCCGCGTACCAGCCGCAGATGCTGGACGGCGAGCCCGTGCTCGCGTACTGGAATGGCGCTGATATCAAGGGCTTCGGCTTCGGACAGATCACCATCCTGAACAGCTCCTACCAGGTCATCCACGAGGTGACATTGCAGTCGACCGATGAGCACCCATTTGTCACCGTGCTCGATCCCCAGACCTACCCCTCCTACATTGACATCCATGAGAGCCAGTTTACCGATGACGGCACGATTCTAGTGACAGCCGTGAACGTTACCCAGATGGATCTGTCGTCGCTGGGAGGCCCTTCGGACGCCTGGGTGCAGGACGCCTTGTTCTACGAGATCGACATCAAGACGAACGAGGTCCTGTTCCGGTGGAGCACAGTCGAGCACGTCTCGCAAATGCCGCTGTCCTACAGCGAGCTGCCGATCGATGGCAAGGGCGGGAGCAAGACTGAGCCCTACGAGTATCCTCATCTGAACTCGGTGGCCAAGTATGGCGACTCGTACCTCGTGTCGTCGCGCTACATGTGTACCATCTTCATGGTGGACAAGAACGGTGATGTGAACTGGCGCCTCCACGTAAAGCCCCCCACCCGACAGTTTCCCTTTCTAAAAAAAATGAACTTTCTAATCCTTATGCAACAATAGGGCCAGAAAGGTGGCGACTTCTCCCTCATGACCGAGGCCAGCTTCTGCTTCCAGCACGACGCGCGCATCGATGAGCACACCGACGACGCCATCGTCCTCCACATGCATAACAACGAGAACTCGGATGTCACCACCCCAACGACGCTGACGACCGGTCTGACCCTCCGTTTGGACATGAAGACTAAGCGCGTGTCGGTGGTCGGAAAGGTTTGGGATGCTGCCGATCCCGTGTACGCTGAATCCCAGGGCAGTTTCCAGGCGCTGGACAACGACCATATCCTCCTGCAGCACGGCGCGGTCCCCAAGCTTGAGGAGTACGATGAGAACGGTGCGCTGGTGATGCGCGCTCGTTTCGGCCCCGACAACGATATCCAGTCGTACCGTGGATACCGCTTCCCCTGGGTGGGACGCCCGAAGACGCAGCCTGCTGTGGCGGCCTGTCCGGAGAAGGGCAAAACCGCCGTGTATGTTAGCTGGAATGGCGCGACAGATGTGCAATCCTGGAAGGTGCTTGCGGGATCTGAGTCGGACCAGCTGCGGACCGTGAAGACTTCTGTTCGCAATGGGTTTGAAACCAGGATTGCGGTAGAGGAGGCCAAGATGGTGATGGTTCAGGCGGTCGGTGGCGTGGGTGACGGCACGAAGTCGCAGATGGTGAGTGTTGGAGATGGATGTTAGAGTCTCATGCGGATGATCTATAAATTCACGTACATATTTTCTGTGTCTTATTATCCGAATGGTGTTGCAAGTAGTTTGCTGCGTGTAGTCAGCTGAGGCCTCACCTGCTGCAGTCATGCGATCCGCACAGGATGGATGGTAAGACATAAATCAGACCGTATTCCGTTATTCCTGTTCTCCATAATATTCCCTTATTCTACCGTCTACACCAGGAGATCGGACTTGTTATACTCACTATCGCTCTATAGTTCTATTTTATACTTCGAATGTTGTGATCAGATGATTGGCGCGCTCTGATTGGTCTCCACCTTCGGCTTCAGTTTTTCCCTCTTCGGCAATTTCTGTTTCTTCCTTCTCCCTCTCCCTCCCTCATCCTCTTTACCCTCCCGACACTCCATGTCTAAAGCCACTCTCGCCGCCATTGCGGCCGCCAGTGCCGCCACTGGCGCAGGCCTGACAGCCCTGTTGTACTCTCCACGCCCCCAACATCAGCAACAACAACAACCGCAAAAGGTGTTACCTACGACGCCCACCCAACCTCTCCCCGCAACCAAAACCCTCTCTGCGCATCCTCCGACACCCTCTCTCGCCCCCAAGCCTGCCAGCGGCCCCGTCGACCCCGCCGGCATTTCCCAATATGGCTTCCCCGGCCCCGTGGCCGACACGCTGAGCTCGCTCCCACTGGCGGGCGCCTACGACCGGCGCATGCGCAACCCATCTTGGGTAGCCGAGCATATCACGCCAGCGTCGCTGGCGCTCAAGGATGCAGACCGCAAGAACAGCACATTCTACGAGGATACGACCATCCCGGCGGCGTTCCGGGCCAAGCTGTCGGATTACTTCCGCTCGGGCTACGACCGCGGCCACCAGGTGCCAGCGGCCGACGCGAAGTGGTCGCAGCAGGCGATGGATGAGACCTTCGCGCTGACCAACATGTGTCCGCAGGTCGGCGAGGGCTTCAACCGCGACTACTGGGCGCACTTTGAGAACTTCTGCCGCGACCTGGTGAAGAAGTACCCCTCGGTCCGCATCGTCACTGGTCCCCTGTACCTCCCGCACCGCGACCCGGACGGCAAGTGGCGCGTCTCCTACGAGGTCATCGGCAACCCGCCCAATATCGCCGTGCCCACGCATTTCTACAAGGTCATCTACGCTGAGGAGGGCCCCGCGTCAGCGGCGGGCAAGGTCGCGCTCGGCGCGTTTGTGCTGCCCAACGCGCGCATCCCGAATGAGAAGCGTCTGGCGGAGTTCGAGGTCCCCGTTGAGGTGGTGGAGCGCGCCAGTGGACTTGAGTTCGCCGCGAAGCTGGAGTCCAGTCGGCGCAAGCGACTCTGCCAGGAGATCAAGTGTGAGATTGTCGTGCGGGAGTTCAACAATGCCGCCAAGCGGGTTTAGGCTGGTGCCTGCTTGCGATTGCATATCTGTACATGTATTCTCGACTCGGAGTTTGGGTCCTCGTCTCGGTTCTCATAGATTGTATATACCAATACAACGTCGTGAAGTTTTCAGTAAAGATCATCGTCCGTTCGCTGTGCATATTATCAAGCAGGCAATTGACCTTGCTCTGGAGGTGACTGATATCCTTATCAAAACCTCTTGCTTCTGTCGTCTCGGGGCTCTTGAAACCAAGGATACAGGCCGGTATTGCTGTAATTAGATAGAAACCTCTTGGAAAATAGACGGCATCCGCTACCGTACTGATTCGTTCAAACTTCGGGATAAGTGAGAGGACTTAAATTTCGAGGTCTGTCCTCTCAAGGCACTCCCATGCTCAGTGGTCGCCTCAGGGTGTAAAAAGGTCATCGCGCTGAGTAGACAATCAAGTACGTATGAGCCTTGTCTATACCAATCCAACAGCAGTCGTGGCGTTTTATATAGTAGGCTAGGGAGTACATATGCAAGGCCGGTACCAGACCGGCATAGGATCCCTCAGCATTGAAACGCAACCCCCGTCTTGGTCGCGACATTCCCTCCTCGTCCCGCGAAGCCCGTCCCCTCGGAGCTGATCTCCACCATCCCCGGCAGAATCGCCTCCTTGTCCTGCTTCTTCTTCTTCTTTTTCTTCTCGTCCGCTGCGTCAGTGGACGTCCCTCGAGGAGTGATGTCCGTCTCACAGACATAGCACAGAACGCGGCCGTGCAGCTCCGCCGTGCGCGCCTGCTCTTCCTTCGTGGAATGCGGATCAGGCGCATCATGCGGCGTCATGAACTTATTCACGCACGGCGTACAGATCACATGGCCGCAGGGTTTCGTCACTACACAGTCCACATTAGCCCAGCCGGGTCAAATCCATAGAATGGCGTATAACGCACGCATAGCCTTCGGCCCGTTACTCAGCGTCTTCTTACAGCTCGGACACACCCGCGCGCCAGACGACCCATCCGACGCCGCCTCCTCGGTGAAATGCACGTCGACCAGCGACTTGAGCGAGTAGGCATGGCGGTTGTCATCCGTGGATCCAGGGCAGATCGGGGTGAGCTTGACGGCCTTGTTGGCGGCGATCTCATTCGGGTCGGTCGTGGGCGTGAGCGAGGGCACCCAGAACGAGGGGAGGGCAGACTTGCTCGACTCCGACTGCACGCGGCCAGAGAGGTCAGTAGAGTCCATCAAACGAAAGGCAGCAAACTCACCTTCTCCCGCTTCAACGCCTCCTTCAACCGATCCTGTTCGTCCCTTGCCACCCGCGCCATCTCCGCCTCATCCAACTCCATCACCTTCTTCCGTGTCCCGTTGACCTCGACCTCGCGCGCTTTAAACGCCGCCAGCGCCCTCTCGCTCTCCTCGTCGGCCTTGCGTTTGCGCGGATTCCCCGACCCCGTCGTAGCCTCCAGCCCCATACTCACGAGCTCGAACTCGCGCAATTCACGCTCCCGCGCTTCCTGCAGCGTGCGCTCGTCGTCCTCGGCCAGCCGCTTCTTGGCGTCGTCGCGCTCGCGCTCGAGCCGCTTGATCTCCTTGCGCTGGGCGAGGAGGTCGCTGATGGCGCATTCGCGGCAGAAGAGGTCACCGTGGGAGGCGCAGGCGACGACGGGAGCGCGCGCGGGCTGCAGACACAGTCGACACGAGCCGAAGGGGAGGAAGCTGTCGCGGCCGATGACGCCGCGTTTGGTGCCCCAGGTGGAGCGGAGGAGACCACGCTCGTAGGAGGTGAAGTGCGGGAGGGAGGTGTTTCGTTTGGAATGGGCCATGTTGTTGGGTTAGAGAGGGAGATAGTACCTGGGAAGAGCGAAGAAAGCTGGCGGTATACTCGAAGGGAAAGATGTGATGTGACGATGATGATGACATAATCCGGTCTATACTAAACCACTACTACTGCTCCTACTACGCCTTCAACTTCAACCTCCACCCGCCATACCGATATCCAGTGCATTGAAACAGCCCCAATCACTCGTCTGGAGGGCACTTGCGCACAGAGGAATTGTCCACCACTGCGTGCTTCCGCGCAACGACGGTCTGGATGAGGTTGACCTTGGCATTCAACCTCGCGGGACTCTCCTGGAGATCCTCGTTCGATTGGCGCGAAGTCCCAGGCCCTCTGTTCGGGGTGCCCTTCTGAAGTTCCGGGTCCTTCTGCAGCAACTCCTGTCGCAGCTGGCGACATATATCCAGAAAGTCCCTCTCCTGGTCGCACGACGCATCCTCCCCTTCACCACCACTTGCTACCTTTTCAGCCCTCTTCATCTTCCGCTTCCGATTCCTCTCACTCGTCACCCTTGCCCGCGCCAGTGCTTGTACCATGTCCACTGGCAACACACTAGAGACCAGTGGCGGATCCTTCCCGTCATGCGCAACCAGCACATAGCGATCGCCGCCGCGATGGACAGCCACACAGCCAGGCAGACGACGATAATCCCTCAGGCGCAGATACTCCTCCGGCGCCGCGCCATTCATAAACAAGATCTCCTGGCTCCCAAGCTCCCGGTCCAACGCTGCGGACTCACGCACACCTGACAAGCCACGGGAAGACGCCGCAAACCCCGGCATCAGCGTGACATCAGCATACCAGCGGGCCACCCGGACATAAAACGGCCCCGACGGGCCCTCCAAGACAACAAGCAACCTGCACGCCTCGCGGAGGAAGACGACAGCACGGGCGACGTCGGAGTGGAACCCCGCGAGCAGCGCACACTGTGTCCACAGCATGGCGACGCGGGCGTCGCGAATCCCTACGCGCATGAGCTTCGTGATGGCCTTCTGCGCCATCTGCAACGACTCGGCCGGCCGGAGCACGACCGCTTCTTCCACAGTCTTCTCGAACAGCCTCTTGACGCGGGCGTAGCGGCGCAGCGCGCGCTCGGCCCCTGCGCTCGGCTGCATGCACGTCGTGCACGCGCACAGGAACCCAAACGTCGACAAGGACGCGTGCTCGCGGCGGTTATGGTTGCCAGCGGCGTAAAAGTACGCGATGGTGAGCTCGTCGCCGGCGTCGACGTCTGTGCAGACGCGGACGACTGCGCGCGCCTCCGGAGGCTGGTCGCTCGTGCGGGTGTCTTCTGTTGCGGGAATAGCTGGTAGGTTTACTACCGTCAGGGCGCTGTTCGGCACGCAGGAGTGGTTCATCCACCCGAGGTTGAGACCCAGCATGCTGCCCGGATGGGTGCCGGCTGTTGGTAGCTGATGCGCTCCCCAGATACCGGCGAAGACGCCAAGGTCGTCGCGGCGCGGGTTCGAAAGCTCCAGGAAGCGGCGGAACCAGGCGGGGCCCATGGCGCGGACTTTGCGCGCAATCAGCTCGTTGGTGACTTTAGTGGAGGTGCACGCCTCTACCTCCTCAGCGGAGATCCAGATGACACTCTCGACGAAGAGGAGGCTGCCGGCGGGGATAGAGGCGGTGGCGACGAGGCCTTGCTCGGCGGCTTGGTTGAGGTACTTTGGGGTGAAGGCGCCTTCGTAGGTGTATTGCTTGACTGCGTCCTCGGACTCGACGGTAGACCCTGTCGTCTGAGGTGAGCGGGTTGGTTTCCTAGGTCTCTTGGGTCTCTTGGGTCTCTTGGGGCTGTGAGGCCGAGGGGTGTATTTAACGAGTTGGAGAGAGGAGACGTTGGAGGTGCTGCTGTCATCGACTGGGCTTGGAGGCGGCGCAGAGGGGGAGACGCGACTGAAACCGACGTCCTCTGCTTCCTCTGTAGAAGTCAGCTGTCTGGGGGGGTTGATGGAGGTGAATATCAACCGACCTGGAATGGACATCCTCGACAGGGTGGGAGGAAGAATGAGCCTGCGCATGATGTGTGGGTATAGTGAAAGAGGAAGAGACAGAGAGATAGAGATAGAGAGAGACAGAGTAGCATAGAGTAGGCTGAGGCTGAGGATGGTGGAAGGTGCGTGCGATATCAAGAAGGAAGAATCCGCAGTAACAGAAAAGACCAACAGCACCAGGAACGCCATATGCTACAACTGTAGATCCATTCGCTCTACTTTTATCTCGCATGTACATGCCAATCCGCTAGATGATACAGACGCTGGTATCTAACTTAACCAAAAGAACGACGGCCTTCCCTCCCAAACAATAGAATCAAACCCTAGACAACTATCATGACGGCGGTCTTCTATACTCTCTCCTCGCCGCATGATCAAACAATCAACAAGGGGTATAAGGTCATCAAGCAAATAGACGCAACGGTATGAAATCATGCATGCACCGCCTGTGTCGGAGGACTCGGCGGCATCTTCTCGGTCGCGTCGTCCGTAACGGCAGACGTCGACGTCGACGGCTGCTCGTCAGCAGGCAAAGGAGTCGGCTCCCGGATGGCCGGGCTGGGGGGTCCAACGGCCGCGCTGCCATCCACCAGCCGAATGGCATCTTCGCTCTTCGCCTTGTCGTCGCCGTACAGCCTCGCGGCAGTCTCTCTGAACCCGCCCGGCTCGTCGTTGTGGATGGCACTCTGTCGGGTCGCCGTGCTGCCGCTCCGCTGAGACGGTGGGTACCCCAGATGGACAGGCTCGGAAGTGATCGAGTCACCGCTGCTGGCGAGACCCGCGTCCGACGCTCGGGGTTCGTCGGACGGCGTGGGCTTGCGCAGCTTGAGACGTTCTTCGGGCAGCATGTTCTGCCACTCGGACCCGAACGTGACGATGGACGCCTTTTTCCCGTGGACAGTGAAACTGGCCGACTTCCGGGAAAGACCGGTCCCCTCGCCCTTGCTCGCGTTCTCTTCAGGGTCGGCGGTGGCCCCGGCCGGCTCACGGGATTTCTTGCTCCGAGGGTAATTGATGTGGTGTCCACCGGAGGAATCACGGAGCGTGCGATGCAGGCTGCGGCGGACGCGACTCGACCTGTCGCCTTGGAAGGTGTCTGGTGCGTCGTCGTGGCGCTGGTCACCGTCAGCGTCAGATGGCCCTCCCTGTTTACGGCTCTGCGGAGAGCTGCTGACTTCCAACAGGCCATTCTCCCGGAGAAGACGTTCTTCGTTATCGTCAAAGACTTCCGGGACAGTCAGCTTGGAGGCGTGGGATCCGAGACTCGCAACGTCCAGCTTGCTGCCACTGCTGAGCACCGATGCCTCACGATCCAGTCCATTGGTCCGGGCCGGCGAGCTAGGTGTGTGATCCCTGACGTTTTCAGACGAGGAGCGCCGACTGGGACGAGCGTTGAGGTCGAACGAAGTAAAGGATAGCGGGATACTTGGTCTTCTGCCAGCAGGAGAACTAGGTTGCGACTCTGTCTTCTTGATCGGGCCTGAGGCATCGGGCTCGGCTTGCATGGACGTGCTGTCAAGCGGAGATACCGCTTTGTCGGCTCCACTGCCACCATCCTCTGTGGAGGGAGCGCTGCCCACAGAGGGTATCTGCAGGTGTAGCGGCTTCTGCTCGTCTGTCTTCTCGACATCTTCACCCAGATCCCGGACCAGCACTTCTCGATAACACTTGGCCCGCCAGATATCTTGTCTCACCCATTTCAGCTTCGCCGCCATGCGGCCCGCAGCCATAATGACGTTTTCCCGCGCCCGGGCATGGACAGGGGTGAGGACCTGCAAGTGGCGAGCGTTGCGCAGGAGATCGTCGAGTTTCTTCTGCTCCGCAGTGAGCTTTTCGCTCGCATCCCGAATCTTCTGGCGCATGAGCTGCCTGTGCGCGGCGAGGACGTCATCCGCGACGTCGGTGTCGGGGTTCGGCGAGGGCGGTTCCTTATCGACCGATGGGCGGGAGGCGCTCGACTGGGTCGAATTCCTGCGACTCATCCGGTTACGTTGTGCCTCGTAGTTTGTCGCAATCATGCCTTTCGTGCGTACGCCGGTCGTGCGAAAGGTGGCGGCATAGTTCAGCTTGGCGATCCAGTCGTTCATGTCGTTCTCGGAGTTGGCCAGGAAGATCTCCTCGAGCGCATTATGCCGAACGAAGACAAAGGCATGCTTGTGCTTCTTGTAACTTGAGTCTAGGAGGGCAACTGCGTCATCGGTCGACATGATCCCGTCGGGTTTGAATTCGACAAGAGGCGGCTTGAACACGACGCTCCTCTGGAGCCCTTCCTTCTGGGCGGATTCATGCTGCGACATCAATGACTTGATCCAGCTCGCGTCCCTGAAGAAGTACAACTGCGATAGGGTAAGCAGCGCGCCCCATTCCTGCCAGGGAGACCTGGTCTTCTTCTTCTTCGGGTCCTTTCTCCAGAGCAGCCCGACCTTTGCGACTTTGATATCCACCAGGCCCGGATTCGAGTCGGCCGGGTTCTCCATACTGGCAGGCATGAACGCATCAGGCCGAGACCGAGCCGATACAATCTGCAGGATGCCAGACTTGGCGAAGGCACGATTCAGACCCTCAATGTCGGCAGGGCCGGCAGTGCCATCGCACCGGTACGTATCCTCCAGGTTCATCACGTCCTTCAGGCTTGGCCGGAGGGAGTCAAGCTTCCCATCCATGATCAACGTGTAGGGATCGACAGGCTCTCTGGACACACGCGCAAGATGGTCCGAGCTAGCGGTCTTCAACAACGTGCGCCGTGGTCTAGACAGGTGCCGATGTCCTGCGTTGGCATCTTCAATGTGGATGAACGGTGTGTAGGAGATGTTCTCGTAGAAACACTCTAGAATATCGTCCGAGATGCCTTCACCGCCGGTGTTCTTCACGTAGTCCGGCTTTTGCATTTTCCGCTTGTTGTTCTTGTTGAATACATCGGTATGCAGGATCAAGATCGAGAAGGCGATAAAATACGCTTGGTCTGTAGAAATTAGCAAGGACCCGACAAACGCAGGATCAGAAACATACCAGGCGACGCAAAGATGCCGGGGTTGCATTCATGATAACGGTCAGCAAAGCTTTGGAGGAAACGGTCGATCTGCTGCGTCTCCTTCGGCAGCTCGACCTCCATCAGGAGCTTCCGAATCGCCATATCAATCGGATCGCCAAAGAACGAGAACTGTCTCATGTACTTGCGCAGAGCGGTCTTGTAAAAGTCCTCACCGGACTGCGCCAGCACGCCCGCAATAGCCCCTCTCGGGATGCTTTCCTCCAAGCGGGTCAGATACGCCGCGGGAGTGTCGTCCTCCTGTCGGTCGGGAATGCTTAGCTTCGACGACGGAGTTTCCGAGCCCTTCCCACCGGGGGACCCATTTCGGGGGAACGGCGGTTCAGAGTTCTGTCTCAGCCGCTGCGGGAAACTGAAGATATCGCCGAAGCTCTTGCGGCCACTGGTGGAGGTGGACGTGCGTCCGGACGAGGTGAGATGGGGCGACGGCTGACCGGAGTCCTGCGCATTGACCACGGAATCCAACGTTGACGAGCGGGCCCGCGTTCTCGGTTGGTCTCGCGTGCGGGTTGACGGGGTTGAGTGCGCCGAATGAGCGGAGTTCGACGAGTCCTTCCGGAGAAGGGGCGGCCGAGGAGACGATAGTCCGACGGACGAGCGCGACGGAGATGGTAAGGGGGAGACGTGGTCTTGTTCGTCGGTGTTGTCTGGTGATTGGGCTCCAGACGGCGGGCCTGCAGGGCGTGGAGGGAGGGGGAATAGAGGACCTCGGTTGCGTTTCAGACGCGGCATGCGAAACAGCTTGTTCCCGGCCATGCCGCCGTCGCGGGGAGAGTTGGTGCGGTAGACCCCCCGGTCGCCGAGACTTTGGTCGGATCGAGACGACTCGGAAAAGCGGGCGTCGGTGACGGAGGAATGTCGGGAGTCGCCTGGATGGTCTCGACCGGTGCTTCGGATGGAGGTGGTCGACAGACGACCGGATTCTTCCCCGCTGACGCGCGACGTCGACAGCGTCAGGTCGCCTGTTTGCGACCCGGTCGAGCTGTGCGGACCGTGCCGGGCTTTGTCGTTGGGTCGGGATTTCTGCGCCTGCGGGTGTTCGAGGATCTCCTCTGTGGACGACTTCCTGGAGTCGGGGAATATTTTGAAAACGTTCTTACGTTTCGTCGGTTGGTCGAGTTCATGGCTCGTTGGGGCGGTAGTGATGATGGTCGGAGCTGGACAAAGGACATGTCAGCAAACAAAGAAGAAGGGCTCCAAACGGAACACAGGGGGGCATTGCTTACGCGGAGGCAAGGACGGCACAGGGGGCACATCCTGTTCGGCCTTGGCATACGATTTGGACAGTTGGGGGTCCGACGCATGACGTAGCCTCAAGAAGCTGAACCGGTTCCTACGCATGCTCGCGCTGTCGCCGGAGAGTAAACCCGCGCCAGGGTATCTCGACCGGACGGGCGGCGTATTCGACCGCGGTTCCGGGGGCTGTAGCTGAGCATTGTTGTCGGCGGACGGGGTATGATCTGGCGTTATCACTGGCGGCGAGCGAGGGGTGGACTCGGAGCGTCTCGGGGCCAGATGGCCCGGGGAAGGGCTATCACGGTGCAATTGTTCGCTGTGCCGGGGGAGCGAGTGGGATTCGACGAGGCTGCGTCTTTTGGAGTCGTTGCCATCGGAGGGACTCATGCGGAGGCCTTTCCAATGCATGGCGACAGACAACCCACGCGAGGGAGAGGGCTTAAGGGAGCCTGCAGGGCGGAGGTGTGGACAGAGTCATTCGAAGGCGGCGAGACAGGCCAGGTGGCTTGATATCGACAGGGATGGATGGGAAATCAGGCAGGTCACGGCGTAAAAAGGGTAATAGAGAGCGGTTGGAGGATTGAAGTCGCTGTCACCCCTTATTCAGGACGGATTGACATCATTCCTTGTTGGTTCGAGCTTGGGAACGGGCGTGTGTGGAGGCGTGGATTCGTCAGTCAAAAAAGGGGGGACGATAGGCGAAAGCGGATCAGTGAAAACGCAGGGGATGGCCGATTCAATGGCAGTGGTAGCGGTGGTGAAGGACGAGCAGGTCCTTTACATTTCCCAGCTGCAGCAAACCGTCTGGGGGAGGTTGTTTGTCGGCTGATGTGCCGATGGGGCGGATGAGGGGATGACGGCCTAGGAGTCGGAGGGGTCGCTGTGGAGGAGTGAGTGGAGGGGAGACGAGAGACGAAGGGGAGGATGTTCGAGATGGGAATAGAGTGGGAGAAGTGAATGGTCAGAAGAAGAAGGACGGTTGTAGAGAAGTAGAGGGAGCAGAGGGGAGAAGAGGAGGAAGAGGAAGAGAAGAAGATGATGATGTTGATGATGCAGCGGGTGGAGTGGGCACGTGGTGGTCACGATACTGAAGGTCAGTCAGTAAGGTATTCTCCATTTGTTCGTATTTTATGGTGTAAGTTACTAGTTTATAATAATTATATAAATTATGGCTGTCGTTTAGTGTTAATCTATATTCTTTCTACAGTACGTATGCTACCGTATGTCGGTCAACTAGCTCATCCCACTCAGCCCTATACTAATGATGGACCATCACCTAGCTATACATCTACGGAGTATATATCCTACTACGCAGTACAGCCCACTTCTACCATCATGATCCCTTCAGGTCGAGTTGACAGCTCCACTGCGTTATTTCCCTCCATTCGCATGCATAACATCGGTCTAGAATCATACCCACTTGTCCTTAGTCAATCCATTCATTAGTCATTCCACATGGCCCGGCGTACAGCACTATGTCCCAGATATCTACTGCGTATGTACGACCCGTCACTTCCGCAGCTCATACGTGTGCTCATCTTCCCAATCAATCAATTCCCATTCCTCATCGACCGCTGCGTCTTCAGACAGTTCCTCCGCAGCGTCAACCTCAACGTCCCCCCCAACATCCCCCATCAAATCCGCATCCCAATCAATATCCAGCGCCGATTCCCCAATCAAAAACTGCCCCAAGCGCAAGGCCGCATTGTAAATCTCCTTCCCCGTCGGCACAATATGCTCCGACGGCAAGAGGAACCCATAACTCCCGCGATCACGCAGCTTAATCTGATACGAGTAGATCGTATGCAATTGGTTATAGAACCAATCCAGGGCGCTGCCCCCGGAACTCCCGCCCACGGGGAAAAACCGCTTAGACGCCGTCGGCTCCACCTCCGTCATAATGCCCTCACATGCCGACGTGACATCGTAGACCTCCCGCGTCGTGCGGCGGATCGTCTGCGCCAGCCCCATGGCGACCTCCTCCAAGCTCTCCAGCGTGGGCGGCGTCGTCGTGCACGAAAACGAAAACGGGTACAGGATCTGCTGCGAGTACGAATGAAGGTCGAGGAAGGCGACGAAATCAGCAGCGCCGTGCTGAGTTTCGTTCAAGGCCCACTGCGCCAGCTGGGCGGACTCGAGCCCGTCGAACGGCTCGTCGCCGGCGTAGTTCTCCGAGCACGGGTTGGACCGCGTGCGCTCGCCGTCCCACTCGAAGCTCCACGCCCGGTCGAGATCGATCCCGGGACAGAACCGCAGACTTGTCGGCTGACGGTTCTTCCGCCACAGCCGGTCCGCCTCCCACGTGTACACGTATCCGTCCGGGTTCAGGGTGGGCACGAACACCCAGTCGTGGGTGTCGAGCAGCCGGGTCACGCCGCGCGATTTGCCGTACTTGGTGAGAAGATGGTAGGCGACGTAGGTAACAGTCGAGGTGCTGATCCATTCGCGGGCATGGCTGCCACCCACGATGAGGATCGTCTTCCGTGGGGTGTCGTCCGTGTTCGGGCTGGCGCCCAGGCGGAGGGCGGGAATCTCCCGGCCTTCGTAGGAGACACCGACACTGATCAGGCGCACGTGCGACGGGAACATCGAGGCCATCAGGCGCATCCAGGGCACGATGACCGACAAGGGCTGGTAGTCGCGGAAGAAGAGGTCGCCGAACTGGTTCGACTGTCGGAGAGAGGCGCTGAAGCCGGGCTGATGCTGGGTCTCTAGGCCGACAGGTCGGCGGGTTGGGTACGAGGTGTAGATCATTTCTGCCAGGTTGTCTATCAAAGGGGTGTATGCCGTCCGCAGGGAATCCGGCAGAAGACCAAGTAAGGAAGGGATCTATCAGGAACATAGTCAGTACTGCGGGTGTTAGTGAGGAAGGAATTGACTCACCACTTCTTCAGCCAACCGGATATCTACGAATTCAGAAGTTGACGCCCACACGTCCAGGAAAAGAACGTCAGCCGCCTGAGACAACGCTTCTGCCTCCTTTGGATCACGCAAATAGAAGCGTAAGACGACATCGCTGCCGTACCGGGCTAGACCTCGGGACGGCGGCGAGCGACTAGAGGCGTCTTTCGTGGCGAAACCTGGCGATCGCGACTTGGGAATTCCCCATATAGTTTCAATAACCCAGTCGCGAAGACGAATCCATGGTCGTTTGGAGTCGGATGGCTGTGACGAGAGGCGGACGGGCTCAATCGGCGGCTGTGGAGTAATACTCGACCCGGCGGGGACGGCCGCTATCAGAGCCGCCGATGCGACAAGCAGGACGATAATGGAGAGGATATGACGCATGTTGGAAGTTCACCAGAGTCTGGATATCATCCTCGTCGCTCGAGATCTTCCAATCGAGGACGAAAGAGAGAAGAAGAGGAGAGAGGAGGATGGGAAAGCGGAAGTTGCAGCCTGCGGTTGGTCGATCGGCAGTGGCTGAGCGGGGTGCCTGAGGCTGGCATAGATGCCTGAGGCAGGGGTCTACTATACTGCAATAAACTACGCCGACTCATTCTTATGGCGAGAAGCGGCCATCCATCAAGTCGTAACCGATAGTATAGCGAGATATACCTCCCAGATTAAAGCAAACAAAGCAAAGAAACTAGAACAACCAGGCCACAAACGTCCGATAGAACCAATTGCCGCCGGAATGCCGTTCACCCTCCATCTCCTTGGCGGCCAGGAACGCCTCCTCCTCGCGGTCGATGATATCTTTTCCGGTATACAGATCAGCCTCGTGCGGCTTCACACCCTTGCAGCGCGTGAAGATCTTATACCCGCTTATCAGGATAAGATACAGCGGGATGCCGAGATACGAGGTGATGAAGGTCTTGTAGTCGAAGTTCCCCCATTCCTTGTTGTGGGTGAAACAGTCGAAGCTCTTGGTCAGACAGACGATAATACACCAGAAAAGGGCAAAATACGAGCCCCAGATGCCAAAGGGCGCTTTGTACCTGATCTCACTTTCCGGCACCTGCTGGGCTTTGCGTGCGCGGACGAAGAAAATATGCGTCACCAGCAGCGAGACCCAGGTCAGGAGACCGAAGATGGTCACCAGGTCGACGAAGTATCCGAACACTTCCTTCGAGTCGTTCGACACGTTCATGTAGGCAATGCAGGCGATCGCCGCGCAGAGGATCAGGGCGTACACGGGCACACCGCGCTTATCGGTGCGGCAGAAGATTGCAGGCGCCTTACCCTCACGTGCAAGACCGTAGATGGTTCGGGTCGCGATGTATAGATCCGAGTTGGCGGCAGAGAAAACGAAGACCAAGATACAGGCGTTCAGGATGTCCGGGAGGATGCGGATGCCAGAACTCTTGATGGCGACGACGAAGGGGGAGGCAGCAGCCGAGCTGTCCTGGTTGGTGGCAAAGACGAGGTCACGCGAGTTGTACGGAACCAATGTGCCCACGAGGAGGACACTCAGCACGTAGAAGAAGACGATCCGGTAGAAGGTCAGCTTGATGGCGCGGGGGATGGTCCGGCGCGGGTTCTGGGCCTCGCCGACGGTCACACCGACCAGCTCGGTTCCCAAGTAGGCAAAAGTGGCAGAAACCATGGTGGACCAGAAGGCGTAGAAACGTCCAGCGGAGCCGGTGTCGATGTAGGTGTTGAAAGCACCGGGGTCCTTCCAGTAGCGGAAGCCCTTGCGATCGTGGTCGGGACCACCTCCCAGCATCAGGATGAAGGAGAGCAAGATGAGACCGCAGATGACGATGACCTTGAAGGACGACAGCCAGAACTCGAACTCGCCGAAAAAACGAATGCCGAAGTAGTTGATGCAGACGATCACAACAAGGAAAATGGTGATCCATACTCCGGCGTTGATTCGTTCGGTAGGGACCCAGTACTGGATGACCAGGGCGGCGGCCGTAAGTTGATTTGGTGTGACGATAATGTATTTGAACCAGTAGCTGGATGGATTGGTTAGGGCATTGTCTCATGGCGAGGATGCATAGCAGACGTACGTCCATCCGATGGCGAATCCCAGCGCGGGATCACAAAAGCGCGTGGAATAACCGGTGAAACCAGAGGGCATGGGTAACCAGGTCGCCATTTCCCCCAGACCGCACATGACCAGATAGACGATGAAACCCATGAAGGCGTAGGAGATTAGGATCGCGGCAGGCTAGAGGGTCAGAAGAAGGATTTTAACGTGGACAGTTGGACTTACGCCAGCCCTGGGAATGGTCAGTAATGCTGATTGACAGTTGCATCGAAATAAAGACTCACTTTGCAAGAGCTTCACCCGTACCGATAATCAAACCCGTTCCAATGGCACCTCCGATGGCTATACGAGTTAGTTGATTCTCATGCGGGTTTCGATATTGTCCGAACCGTACCAATCATGGTGATATGGCGCGCCTCGAGACCGCGATGCAGTTCAATGTGTCGCGAATCAGAGACGGCGCCCTCTTCGGCGACAGCGACATCACTGGACATTTCATTTTTGACGGGGGCCTCTGAGGAGAAGCCCTCGCCCTTCTTGAAACCCATCAGACCCATGGGAGGAGAGAAGTCGATAGGGAGGAGGAGGAGAGGGAGGAGGTAAGGCGAGGTGGGAGAGGGTGTGCGTGGGAGTGAGAGACAGTCGAGCTAACGAGGGTTAGTATGACCCCGGCCTTCGTCTTATATACTCCGCTCGCACGCAATCCCGTGATAATCAACCCACTTCGGCAACCAAAAGACTGTGACCGTTTGAGTGAAACCAGGCAGATTCAGCCGATAAGCACCATGGACACGAATCTGTGCGTCGATTTTATTTTTCATCGCCTGTGAGTGGCAGTGGATTACGCTGCAGGTGCCCGGTGGATACGAAGCACCACTCGCGTGGAAACGCCCCAAACGGGGAGGGATGCCCGGTCTGGTCTGGAGAAAAGTCTTGGTAGGTGGATACGGAATCTGACAGTGCTTGGAGGCAAGATCATCGCTTGGGGGAGAAACGCTCGGTCATGTTCTGGTCGGGTTCTGGTCAGGGGAGGCTAGTGGCTGAGCGGAGGCTTGGCTGAAGAGATTTCTACGGACAAAGTACGGAGTACAGAGATGACGGACAGACTATGAAGTACGGAGGACAGAATAGAATAGAGGCAATAGAGCATACGGTATCTTGTGTATGTCTATGGGTATAATCAATAAGATTGTTGGGAATGGGGCATCTCTTGAGATCCATCCCTTCGACGCCTCTTCACCGGGATACTACCTAAATGCTCCTCTCCCGAAGCAAAGCGAAGCCCAAATTGACGCCCCCGCAACGCCGGCTGGTAAGGGCCTTGGCAGGCTTGGCTTTGGACGAGGGAAGGGAAGCGATAGTATGTCTCACGGGAAGTCGCGGTAGTTTGGAGGTTGGTCGACAGATTGGATAACTCAATGGTGTTATAGTGCTGGACTGTCGCAGTACACAGCAGAGTACATAGAAGTTGAATGATCCCATGATCCGATGGTGACCGATATCGACCGAGATGTACTCCAGATGGACTGATATGCATCTCTGGGCGCCAAGACGCCATCTCAGCCCGCTTATCAGACTCTATTTGGCTTCTTATCAGAATCCTTATTTCCCATAAATCGCCTTGGGCGCAGCAGGAACCCCCCTCGTGATAGATACGAGTCCGCCTTGAATTGCCATAAGACTCAGGCACAGGTCTGCGATGCCTTCATACAAGTAGGTAGGACCTCGACTTTCACATTAACTCCAGCAAGGTTATCGGCTTCTCCGCACGGGATAATTTCTATTACGAAATTTTGCCTTCGCTTAAACTAGATCAGTGGGGACGGACAACCCCAGAGCCACCAGGATTTTAGGTAATGAGGCAGCTTATCTGGACCGGACTGGGCGTTCAATCTGCAGAAGATGAATCCGTGGTTCTCTTCTGTTAGTGAGATTAGTATTGTGTGGTTCAGGGACCATCCAATCACTTCCCTTTTATTCCATCTCCGTGCACTGTACACATTGTGCATAAGTAGTTGACTAATGCCATGTCACATGTGTTGGTGCCTGGTAATAAAGGCAGAAACATATCCAACGGATGCACGGATAATGCATAAAACCCGGATCCATCTTAGGGATAACACGGCATATACTGTGTATAATCTTGTATACTTCACTATCACATAATCAACGAACATTCGTTATGGATCACGATCCCATTCCATTTTGTTCATACCACAACTGCATCATATCTAGGTGCTTCCCTCGCGCCCACATAATACCAGACTGGATCACACCTATCCCACTTACGATGTACTCCCTCGCCACAGCTCATTCTGCCACCATCAACTGCATCCAGCAATCAATAGTTCTCTGTAGGAGACCTCACCCCCAGCGGCAGGATAACGACTGGCATCCAACGACGGCTGATCCTTCCGAGAAGCGGGGTTTGTCCAATCTGTCCGCGTTCCAGAAGCCATTGATGCTATTTTGGTCGAATCGCGCTGGTTGTGCCGAGAGCTGCATTAGTGCGTGCAGCCACAGTGACACGGCACACTCCTCGGCGCTTAACGATATTTATACCCCGTCGCCCATTGGGTGCCATTGAGCTGGAAGAGCTTCCTGTCCAGTCCTTTGCGGACCACAATGAGGGGTGTGCTATCATTAGAACAATTCATTTCACTAGCGGGGTGACCGGATGACATCTATACCGTGAATGCTGCGGTGGTGTTGATATGCTTGATGTCCGCATCTATATAGGCCTCCTCCTCATCCCAACGTCGCAACATCTCAACCCTCCCCTCTCTCCAAACAGCCTCATACACCACCACCACCACCACCACCACCACCACCATGGGCGTCATCCGTCTTCCTCGTCCCACAGGCCTCTACGTGCCCAGCTCTCCTACTCGCAGTCTCACCACCGAAATGATCTCCCCTCCTCTCTCGCCCAGCTTCAACTTCGATTCCGAAACCCTCCCGCCCTCCATCCTCCCAGCACTCGAGTACATCTCCTCCAAGCTCCAACAAAAGATGATGCATGTCACCCTCCTCGTCGGCCGCGGCAAGCCTTATCCCACGGGCCAACCCTCCGACCTGATGGTGATCCCAGTCACCCCGCTGGACGCCCCGGGCACCCGCACGCTCTTCCGCGCCGTGGCCAAAGGTGCCGCCAAATTCTCCCTCGGCCAGAGCTGGACCGACGCCCTCGCCCGCAGCCAGTACGAGCGCACCGCCAACGAGTACCTCATGCACCAATCGATCCTGCAGAACGAGGTCGTCTTCAGCCGCGAGGGCCTCACCCTCCTCAACGTCGACCGCATCTACACATTCAAACGTCGTCTCTGCATCCTGTCACACTGCGCCTCCGCCCCGGACGACACCTACATCGCCTCCTGCGTGCAGCTCCTCCATCGTACCATCCAGGACTTCCAGGGCCGCCCCTTCAGCAAGGCCTTCTTCCACCGCGTCTATGAGCAGCTCGACGTCCGCGACAACCTCCTCGCCCGCGTCGCCGCCGCCTACAAGAAGGAGTTCGCTGGCGCCGAGGGCATCGTCATGCCGGCCGTGCCGCCGGCGGCCGCGGTGGTCCCGCCGCGGAGAGGCGTCGCCGAGCACAGCGCTCGGCGGTCGCCGATCCGCACCGTTCGTGCCCGTAGGGAGCCCGTTCCGCCCAAGTTCCGGGCCGTTGTCGCGGGCTCCAAGCCCTCCAAGCGTGGTCCCAAGACCCCGCTGTCTGCCTCCGATGTCACCCCGATCACTCGCAATGAGTGGAATATGCTGATGGCGTCGGATCTGCGGAAGGCTCAGCCAACCGTCACCAAGTGGACGCCGTCGCCGACCGTGCTGGCTGCTGCCTGAGCAAGGAGGTCTTCACCTGAAGGCTATTCACATCTCGTCTGACTTTCGCCGTACGCGTGATGGCTGCAACTACTGGTGGGCGCACCCATAGTTTGCCGATATTTTGCCGACGGCATGGCTAATTATGAGTTAGTTCCATCATACCGAAGAGCCGCTACTGCGAATATCCGGCAAACCGGTGAAGCGACTAGGAGACTTCTCGTGAGGACATCGCGTGAGAGCGCATGGCAGACTTCTTGTATATATGTATAGAGGGCGCCTCCTGTATATATGCCCGACTTGTATATAGACGAATAATGACAAGACATCCGAGCACCGGAGCTCTCCGATGGCAGGCCGAGCAATGGAGACTCGGCCTCGTCAGCCATCAACTTCTCCAGCCTTCGGGACTTTAAGAACTATCTAAACGAGCTTCAGGAACGATCGTCACCGGTTAAGCCTTGCCCCAGTGGCCCGTGAATCTCCACTGTTCTGTTAGCGTTAATGAACTATATTAGTATACTGGGGGAAGAGATAGCGAACTATGGGAGTGTTAGAGATGCGCGGAACTGAGTTGGGGTGTTTTACGAGAGACGTCAGTGGAAGCATCTACAGAGTAATGTGCTGCCTCAGGCTTTGATGTGACGTCAGCAACAACATTAAATCCCCAGGTTCAACTTCAACTCTTCACCTTCTTCGTATCTCAACACCCCGCATCTCTACCCCACTGGCTCTGCTATAATGCCGTTCATATACCCTACAGGACTCACTTGATGACACCGTCTGTCGATGACGCAGCAAGTAATAACTGCCTCCCGACAGACATCGCAATAATGTCTAATCGACACGTACACCACATGACACTCTCCTCTATATATTTGCATATTCTACTATATACGCCATACTCGGAAACATCTCATGTCTGATCCATCCGCGCAAGGACTGAATTTCGAGTCCTGTCCCGCAATCTTCGTGCTGCCCACTCACCTGACACTGGAAGAGCTGCATCAGATCGAAGAGACCCTCACCCAACACCATGCACAGCTCACCTATGATGTCTCCGAGGCGCGACTGATCCTCGGTAAAATCGGCCACAAGAAGCGCGCGGCGCTGGAGTTGCGAACGCGTGGAGTCTGGACGGAGGAGGTCCTGCCCCCTTCCGAGCCACCGACCAAGCGCCGACGTCTACACGGCGAGACCCAGTCTCATACCGAAGAGATCGATCTCAGCACCGAGACCGAGGGCGAAGAAGATGGCGTCAGAAGCAAGCATGATCCCAAACGACATCTGGCGCGACCGGCCATCTCTCCCCTCAGGCTCCCCGAGCAAGCCGACGTCCACGTCGCCAAACTCGACTGGCTAGACGCATGTCTCAACTCCAACAAGCTATCCCCCATCGCTCCGTACATCATCTACCAAGCACGCAAAACCGGCCGCCCGCAACCGGCCGCCCCCAATACGACCAAAAGCAGCGCCATCATCCAACGCGCCAAACAAGACGCCGTGGCACACGGCCACGACTCCCCAACCCCAACGCGCAGCAGTCAGCGCCCCCTTCCCAAGCTCTACCGACAAACAACCTCTGAGACCGACGAAGGCTCGGAGCCGCTCCCCGCCGCGCCTGCCTGGGTGAAAAACCACATCCTCTACGCGTGTCAGCGCTCCGCGCCCCTCCACCCGCCAAACGAGGGCTTCATCGACCAGCTCCTCGCGATCCGCAAGATCCGCGAACTCACCCTCGACGAGGTCGGTGTGCGCGCCTACAGCACCTCCATCGCGGCGGTCGCCGCATACCCGTACGAGTTCCGCCGGGCCTCGGAGGTGCTCACGCTGCCGGGCTGCGACACCAAGATCGCCAACCTCTTCGCCGAGTACCAGCGCAGCGACACGCGCACGCTCGAGGCCGCGACCGCACTGACGACCGACCCGGTCCTGCGCGTGCTCCACGCCTTCGACCGCATCTGGGGCGTCGGCCCCAAGACCGCCCGCGACTTCTACTACGCCCGCGGCTGGCGCGACCTCGACGACATCGTCACGCACGGCTGGGCGTCGCTGTCGCGCGTGCAGCAGATCGGCGTCAAGTACTACGATGAGTTCGCGGCGGGAATCCCCCGCGCGGAGGTCGAGGCGATCGCGCGTGTCGTCCACCGGCACGCGAACGCCGTCCGCCCCGACGCGGGCCGCAGCGTCGAGTGCATCCTGGTGGGTGGGTACCGTCGCG
Source organism: Aspergillus ambiguus (assembly GCF_047715705.1). NCBI lineage: Eukaryota > Fungi > Ascomycota > Eurotiomycetes > Eurotiales > Aspergillaceae > Aspergillus > Aspergillus ambiguus. The sequence goes on along the minus strand of NW_027395558.1, from coordinate 62,798 downwards.
GGAAGGAGAGCAGCGGCGACGTGGATCTCATCCTGACGCACCGCGACGAAGCCGTGACGATGAATTTGGTCGTTGACGTTGTCGGGAGTCTGGAGGATGAGGGCTGGATCACGCATACGCTCGCGCTGAATCTAATGAGCTCCGCGCGCGAGCAGCAGCCGCTGCCGTTTCGGGGCGAGTCGGCTGGCGCCCACCACTTTGATAGTCTTGATAAGGCGTTGGTTGTGTGGCAGGACCCGCGGTTCGATGAGGGTTCTGCGGATGGGGACGGCGCGGGAGAGGACGAGTACGCGAGGCGCAAACGGAATCCGAACCCCCACCGGCGGGTGGATATTATCATCTCGCCGTGGCGCACGGTTGGGTGCGCGGTGCTCGGCTGGACTGGCGATACGACGTTCGAGCGGGATCTGCGTCGGTACGCGAAAAAGGCGCATGGCTGGAAGTTTGACTCGAGTGGTGTGCGCGAGCGCACGAGTGGTGGGCAGGTGCTGGATCTCGAGGCCAAGGGTCGCACCTGGGAGGAGAGGGAGAGGTTGGTCATGGAGGGCTTGGGGGTGGGCTGGAGAGAGCCCGGGGAGAGATGTTCCAGGTAGTGATCTAACGATTGGATATGCTCTTTACGGCAGTGGTTGAGTGTCTATGAAACTGAAAGCAAAGTCGATAGTATCAGAGCAACTAAGATATTATCGACCATCGACTACAAGGACTCCCCGACCCTTGGTGATAATATAGGATACATCCAATGGGCCTTTTCTCTCGATCACCCTGGAGGCAGAGATGCGGTTCAGTATAGTGGCCTCCAGGCAATGCGCCCTGGGGCGTATGTAATTTAGTGTGTCTACATATAGTACCCTTGCAGAACGGCTCGAATGTTACGCGTTGGCACAGCGGAGATGGTTGTTAACCTAAATTGGTCGAGCGTGATAGACGGCGTCTTGAATAGCTAGTTCAATTTTATAAAAAAGGGTGAGCTGACAGAGTACTCTAATGCTAAGGTAACGAATGCTAGAATACATAAGTACTGTAGTCAAAATGACACTAACGGAATGAAAATGACGGTGTTCAATTCCACTAAAAGATGTGCGTAAACTAGATACAAATGGAAACGAGACATGTTCCCACTTCCTCAATTTTTCAGTAGACTGAAAAATTGCAATGTAGAGTGAGGAACAGGCAGGGGGAATCACGTTAGCAACGGCCCGTAAGGAAAGGAAAGGATAAAGGGAAAGATATTGAAGGTAGATCCATAGTAAGCGATGCAGGACAACGAGATGTTTAAAGAACAAATCTATAGTAATAGCAGAATCCAGCTGCGGTGGCAGACGGCTAACGAGAGGTATATCTATAGTTAAATTACTAGGGCTCTTAATATTCGCCGACGTCTATATATATTAGCTATTAGAAATATATACAGTCTGCCAGAATAATAGCCGGTAGATAAGCGATTACTTATAGCTGAAGGCTTTTAAAGTAATGGACAAGAATGCATATTAGCCAGGGATCGCACTGTAAATGCAAGCCACCTACTCACCGACACCAGAATCGCAAGCCATTGACCTGGCTTCAGCTCGCAGGAATCCACGCAGTTAAAAGCTATAGATGTTAGGTAAGAACTTGATTAAGTTGTCTGCCTGGGTACGTACCGGTAATTCCGGCACAAAAGATTGCTGAGCTCTTCTCTGGCGGACGCACCGCAGGAAGGGCAATGACATTCTGCCAGTCGACGGCTGCATATTCCGCAAAGAATCCGAACTTGCCAGACCCCGCAATAGACGGTGGCCCTTGGTGCAGTTCATGTTGTGCACCTGACACCCTTCGCACTCGAAGCAGCAATCGTTGATGTACAGAAACCCGACGAGGGCGCCGGCCTTGAAGCCCCTGTCCGGTACGGCGCTGCCCACTTCGACGACGTATCCGGCGCCTTCATGGCCAATGGTGAAGGGCGGGGTGAGATCTGGTTGCTCGAGAGGCAAAAGGTCGGAATGGCACAGCGATGCCGAGGCCATCTTGACGAGGATTTGGTTCGGGACAGGCTGAGGGGTTGGAATCGTGTTCACCACAGCACGTAGCACCGGTGGATTTTATCTAGTCCCTTTCGCTGTTGAGCTGCTCTCTGTGGTTCCCTAGCCCCTATGGGCGTCGGAGGAAGATATGGAATATGGATGATCAGGCCTTAAGATTTTGTTGCGGAGCTCGATACATTTATCCTCGGTGGTAAGGCGCAGTGAATATTTCCGATACGTTCCCGAGTATAGGCAAGGTTGTTCATGCTGGTCAGTGTGTCGGGATGGTCTGTCCCTAGTACTAGTTTCCGGGTCTCCATCACCTGCAACTGTAGCTCTTCTGCTTCGTTCCATCGGCCTTGATTTTGGTAAGTTGAAGCGAGGTTGTTCATGCAAGTCAGAGTCTTGGGATGGTTTGACCCTAGTACTAGTTTTCTGGTCTCCATAACCTGCAACTGTAGCTCTTCTGCTTCGTTCCATCGGTCTTGATTTTCGTATGTTGATGCGAGGTTAGCCATGCTAGTCAGAGTCTTGGGATGGCCTGACCCTAGCACCTGTTTCCGGGTCTCCATCACCTGCAGCTGTAGCTCTTCTGCTTCCTTCAATCGGCCTTGATATCGGTATGTTGATGCCAGACTGTTCATGCTGGTCAGAGTATCAGGATGTTCTAACCCTAGGACCTGTCT
>NW_027395558.1:49267-59379 GCF_047715705.1 Aspergillus ambiguus | reverse complement strand
ATCACCTGCAGCTGTAGCTCTTCTGCTTCCTTCCACCGTCCTTGTTTCCAGTATGTTGATGCAAGGTCGGCCGTGCAAGTCAGAGTCATAGGATGCTCCGGTCCTAGCATCTGTTTTCCGGTCTTCACCACCTGCAGTCCTAGCTCCTCTGACTCACTGTATCGTCCGTCACTGTACAAGCAATTCCCCACTTTGTGTATGTAGTCAATATACTGTGCTTGTTGCTTTATAAACTCGTTCTCACTCAATAAGAATAGAGCATGGGGCAGATATTCCCTCCAACGCTGTCGATTGGTATGATCATTGTTAGGGAAGGTCTCGTTCAATCGGTCTGCTGCTTTTCTTATGTAGAGTGGAAACAGTTTCTCTCTTTTCATCCAGTTTCGAGTTGCCAGATGTACCAAACGATGGATCGTTATAGGACAATTTTTTGATTCTTTATTTTTCGGTTGGATGATAAAAGAGTAGGCACTTAGAAGCCCGAGAGCATCAGTCTTCTTCTTTTTTGATGCCGCCTGTGGAAGGAAAGAATCCGGGATACTGCGTGGGTTGACGCAAGCCATGAGTGACAAATAATCGGCTGCTAGTGGGTCTAGCTTCTGAATTTGGCGGAATGAGATGAGCCATGTCATAGCTACCGGGTTTTGGGAATCCTTGTAGCGACCATCATCCCCGAAGTCCTCACTCAGTAGCTCCACAACATCTGCCTCCTGTTCTTTCAAGAGGTCCAAGTATTCAGATGTGGATATTCCTTTTTTGTTGATATATGCGGCAGCCTGGGTGATAGCCAACGGAAGAAAAGTAAGATGCTCAAGCAAGTCAATTATTGCAGAAGTATCATGACACAGGCTTTTCTGAATGAGGCATTTCTCTAGAAACTCCTTGCCGGTATCTTTGTCGAGTTCTTCAACCTGTATCACATGAGAGCATGCCAAGTCCATTGCCAGCCCTCGGTTACGTGTGGTAAAAACAATATGACCGCGACTGTTATAAGGAAGGAAGTCCTTCAATGCTGGGGTCGTACTGCTGCCCTTATTCCACATGTCCACGTCGTCTGCGTTGTCGAAGATCAGAAGCCACTTCTCGATAGTTTGGCTAAAGTGAGCCTGAATATGCTCCTTCGCATGAGCTGGATTGATATCACGGATACCTATGGTCTTCGCAATTTTCATGCACTCCTGTTCAACGGCTTCATAGTTGGTACAAGGAATCCAGAAGATTGAGCATTCAGCGTCTTTGTCTCGCATGCGGTAAGCTAGCTCGAGAGCTACTTGGGTCTTCCCCATGCCACCCAATCCGGTAATGGCAAGCTTTTTCGGTCCGTCAGACATGAAGATCAACTCGTCTAAAGTTTGGAGTTCTGGCTGCCGACCCACAAAGCGGGAATTTCTCCCAAATGGAATCATTAGGTGACGCCCATTGGATGCATCTATAATGGACAATAGAACAATTAGTTTGGGTAGATCTTGCTGTCGACTTATTCACTAACCTTCCATGTGACTAGGCCAATACTCTAAGAAAGCCTTAGCGGCAGAAGCTCCAGTTGCTGCCGCATAGGCTTGCCATGATTTGCATTTATGGCTGTCCGCGTAGTCGCACACTCCCTTAATAATGATACTGGGGAAATTATCCCATACCCCTGCCCCCTCCATATCGAAGCCAATAACTCTTGCTTTTTGCATGATTTCGTCACGGTGTTGCCCGGATTTCATCACCGTATCAGCAGAGCCAAGGGTTCCAATATGTATAGAGGATGAGGTTTTCTCCGACGTCCGTCGACGACGGACTACTTGATCCTTGTCACATCCGAGATCGTCACACTTTTCCTCCAGGGCGCCTTCGCAGATTTCCCCTGGTAAGTCACCCTGTGAGCAGCAGCATCGAATCAAAGATGATTTCTCATGATGCTTGTGTAGGTAAGCGACGTTGAACAGAATATCGTCAATTCCCGGATGGCGCCATCTCTCTGTATCTTGTCCTTCTGTTCCCTCTGTCTGTTGGAGTGCGTCAAGGTGCTGCAACATCTGAAACTGGAGTTCATGGCGGGAATGGTACGTCTTGAGACCATTGAGAAGGGTTCGAATCTGCCGATCTGGCCGACCAAGCATCTCTTTAACATCAGTCTTTCGTCGATATCCACCAGGATACTGTCTACCAAAGTCGTATTCAATCACGGTGTCACTAATGATGACGTCACCCAAATATATCTCGCTATGTGGCGGTGACGGAACTGCTCCACATATACCAACAACCAGGGCAAGCTGGATGCTGGTGTAGCTGATCCGCAGGCTTGAGGAAACACTTGCTGCGCTTCCTTTTCCCATTCCTGGCATGTAGCACAGTACCACATTGTGCTTGCCGATCCTTCCATTGATATATGAGTTCGCGTCGCCTGGTTGTTTGCCATAATACTTTCCCAGCCGGTCGTATGTTTCATCAAAAACGGCTTCAACCGCTTCAGCCTCCAAAGTAAGTGCGCAGATAATTGCGATTGCAAAATCGTTTCGACTTCGCGGGCGCATATCAGCTAGTGATAGAGTATAGTATTCCAAAGCAATGGTACGTTGAAAGGTTACTGTGTTCTCGTAGATTTTATGGGAAGAGATTTAAAGCGGTGAAAATGGACGATGAAACGCACTTCAAAGTGTTTAAGGTGGGACCTCATTTCTACACAGCCCCCATTGCACGCGCTAATCCCAATAACAATGCTGCATTAGCTCCTCACGGGGCTGGATTAACGGCAATCAGTTCCAACGAGAACACGCGATGCTTGGATGGGCCTTTTTGATGGTCAAATGAGAGGGCAAGTGACCAGCTTACATACACGATGCCATGCATTAGTTAAATAATTGGGGAGAGAGGGGAAAACCGGCTCTCCAGGGTATGGGATTATGGTGAAATGGTGCGAATTCTCTGGGTAAGAGCTTCGTTCACTGGTCTGATAGTGTTAAAGCATCACGTATCTTTAGTAGTCATAGGCGTGAGATAATCACGGCCTTGGTAATGAGGGCACAGCTGATTATGCATTTCAATAGCTTCTCCTTGATGCTTCAAGTCAAGTACTAGATCTAGTACGAGTAAGGCGTGGTTACTAGGCGGAATAAGCGGTGCTCGGGGTAAGCGGGGTGTAGTAACCCCCACGCCTTCAGGGGTAAATCTCGTACCACAGGGCAGACCTCAGTACACCTGGATAGTTATCGGACTTTAATCATATCATCAAACTCGGGCCCATGCTTCATCCCTCTGAATCACATAGTCTATTCAGCCGCCTCCGACTCCTGGTGGCCGTGCTGAGTATTACGCTATCGTGGAATGTCCTTGGTCGTTCTCCAAATGGGCGTAGGGTAGTACTTTTCCTTTAGGGGATCAGTGTCTGCATTGCCTACTAGAAAGAAATCCTACCAATTATAACTTAAAGGAGGACCAAAACCTACTTTAATTAGCTAAGAACGTGTAGACCCGACTAGAACCCCTTAATTAGATATTTAGATAAATATCCGTTTCGCATAACTTACTTTACTTATAGGTCTTTTTAATGATGCCTTCCTTTCGTCGTTTTCTTATTTATTAGAATGCCTTTTTTGAAGGGACTTTCTTTTTCTTATTCTCCCGGAGAGGGGTCTCTAATACTATATCGAGAGGATTATTAGGAGGTATAGCAATATTGTATAGAGAATTATAAGAACTTCTTCGTCTGTGTTATTATCTATAGCAGAGTCTAGTTAAGGATAGGCTAGATATATAAGTTAGAAGAGCTATAGTTTTTAGATTATATAAAAATTGTAGTGTTTAGCAGAGAGACAATCTATAGAAGTTTAATACTATTAAATATTTAAGGACCTTAGGCTTTGCCTATCCCTTATCGAGTTGACCGTTCACCTCATATTAACCAGCAAGTATATAATGGGTTTTACCTGGTCAACTCGCGAAGAGATGCCCGGTAATTAATAAATAGAATAGTCTGCGCCGTCTGATTACGTCATAAACCAATGGATCACGTTGACTACCACATAATCAGCTATAGGGATGCACTCGGTGCGGGTCGGGTACAATCCGCAGGGTCAAAAAATAATCCGCGCGGGTTGCGGGTTCCTAAAAAATTTATGCGGATTATCCGCGGTTATCCGCAATTTCTAGTACTATACCTAATTTAGCTATATTATATAAGTTACTAAACCTATTATAGTAATGCGGTTATGCGGATTATCCGCATAATTTTTACTATATTTAGTATAGTAACTATAAAATAAATCTATTTATATATAGATTTTATAATAAAAAATAGAAAATTTAGCGTCTATATAATATATATATATTAAAATATATTAAAACATAATAGAATATAATAGTATTCTGACAGACGGCAAGCGGGGCGCCAGAAACCGCTCCCATTGCTGGCCTTCCTGCCGCCGCTGACCGCTTGCCGCCCACGGTCATCCCATTACCCAGAATGGCATAGCGCTTACCACTTTTAGCTTAGCTCCTCTTCGCTTCCGTCATGCCGCTTTTGCGCGTCCGCTCGCTGCCCCAACACCATCTATATAACCCCGGCCCTTCGCCCTCGACCGGACACGCACTTCCTCTTCTCAATTTCCCCCTCCCCCTCACTCTAGCTGGTACACTGCCCCCTTCCCTGCATGCCGTGCTACTTGGGTAAAGCGCCCTGCCTGCGGCCCTCCTTTCCTCGCCTGCACGGAGTCGCCGACAGGCAAACGCGCTCATTCGGTGAGCTCAGTCTCCCAGATTTACGCCGTTCTCCACTGACGTTGTGTCCATAGTGCACAGCTTTCAGTGATTGTCTTTGCTTTTCCTCTTTTACCCGTTGGCGAGCCCGAGTCTGTCATATTCACTTCGGGATGCGGTTGCCTGAGCTCTGGCGGTGGTAACGTTTTCAGCCTTCTTTGCTATCTCTGGCTCATCCTTCTACTCCATGAAGGCCGCCACTTATGCAAGCCCAGGAATGCCTCGTCTGCCTTGGTTTGCCTCTCACGGTCGCCGCGAAGTGTGGCACCCCGTCTCCACTACCAGATTAGGAAGGACCTGACCACTTGCATCAGTCGCTGGCTCGACTTCCGCAGCGTATTTCCATGTGCTTTAGGTCTGCCGAATACACCAGCCAATAGCGAAAATACCGCACTGCTGCCTGGAATCTCAGCTCTGGCCCCAAATCCTGGGATGTCCAACTTTTCGACGTAGACGCTCCAACACGGAATGCGATTTGTCCAGAGCGCACCTTCGCCTCCGTTCGCGTCACACGATGGTTGTTTCCGTGAGCCGGGGCAGTGCAAGCGGACGGGCCTGAATGAACCAATGCCCCGATCGAATCGTCTACCTCCGCCTGTCGCACGAATTACTCCTGAGAGGCGGAGACGGACATTACCGGGGACGAGCCTGCTATCTGACCTGTGGAGCTCAAGCTTAGCCCCTGCTATCAGTCGAGGTCAAATCCATGGGCAGAGATTATAAGGGAGTCGGCAGAACCGCCAGACAGCTACCATGGCTAACCGTCCCCTTTTCCCATCATACACATAGCACTCAAGAGATACCCCGTCCCCTGCACACATTGAACTTTTCACGCTCTGTCCTGGAACATGGCCGTCACTGCTTTTCCCGTTGAAGCCTTTAGACCATGGAAACCCCCACGGCCCAAGCGAATTCCACGACTACGCCCTCCCCATGCCCATGCCCATGATCACAAAGCCCCAGTTCCTGTCAGAAGCAGCCCTGCCCTTCCCTGTGCACTTCATGCCCCTGCTCCTCCGCATAGTTTGGATAGCCAACCAAACAATCAACAACACCCCCTCCCTGCACGACCACCTGCCGAGGTTTGTGTCCATGCGAATCTCCAGCCAGACATTCGGCAGAGTGCATGTCCTGAGCTCAGTGAGGAGCCTGTCTCCGCCTCCAGCAGTTCAAACGAGATGTCTGTCTCAGAAATCGATGAGTCGCCTGCGGTTTCTGCGATCCGCCGCGCAACGTCACCACAAGCGCAAACACGGTGTGGCTCGCCGGCTTCAGACCTGAATCGTCTCGGTAATGCCGTTACCACCGACATCTCCATCGGATCGCGGTGCTCCATCCAGGGAGCTGCTGGATGCCGCTCTCCATCGGAGAATCTGGCAAGCTCAGCACAACAATCTTCAGGTCTGCAGGAGCCAGCAGTTGTACCGATCGATCCGGTCATCCTAAGGGAAGAGTTTGCGTTTGAATCAAATCAGCCCCATCAAGACATCCAAGACAGCGATGCGCCCTGGTCGAGTCAACAAGAGCTTTCATGTCCATATCCCGAACCGCCCATAGTGCTGCATAGCATATTCGACAATGACCGCCTCCCGAGTGGGCTGATCGACGAGAATACACAAACCACTCATCGTCATTATGGTGAATGTTCTCGACAGGCACATCCGGGCAATAATGCCGAAAGCGATGGATCTTCTCCTCGAGGCCCACGGCAGCCGCATTGCTATAGCGACGTCAACCGAACCGAAAAGCGTAAGCGGCCATTGACCGGATCGGAAGAACGCAAAAGACGAAGGAACAAGCAACAAAGACTTGAAGAGACAACCCCTTCGCCGGCAGAAAACTCTTGCGCTAGCCTCCGCTTTAAATTTTTATCATTACCGACAAACGCACGCTTAGAGTTTCTCTCTTGGTTGTTTGAAGGAGCACTCCCACGATGCACATTTGAGCCTGAAATCGTCGCCAGCATCACACCTGCAAAGAGCAAAGTTGCTACACGGGTCAGAAAGCAAGTCCGCTGGGCCATGCCTCCACGGGCTGCAGACTCTCTGAACAACAGCGGCAACCTCGAAAAACCGAGGAAAGGGATGCCATGGTCACTTGAAGAGGAGGACCTCTTGCTAGAATTGAGGAATACTCGAGGACTACCTTGGTCTGATGTGACGAAGTTGTTTTCGGATCAATATCCCGGAAGGAGTCAGGGATCTATTCAAGTATATTGGAGTACAAAACTCAAGAAGAGACGGTCATGATTACCTCTACGTGTCGTGTGGTAGGATGAAGGTAATGGTATATGCTCCGCTTAGCTGACCTTTCAGTCGACAAGGCCACTATCTTAGCATTGACAAGTTCTAATCAAGTCTGTGGCACCAAGAATCTTGTTCTCTACTTAGGCTGAACACCTCTCAAGTGGAGTACGAAGCTCAAAGGGAGGCGGTCATGACGGTGTTCGTTCTCAATTTTCTCTCGGCGAATTTTATAACCAGGATTCATTCGCAGCGCCTCGCTTCCTTCCTCTGTCTCTACCGCTTTAGGGAATGAAGAGTCCATGTAAGTCACCAGGGTTGGAGGTGAGTGTATCATAGATTGCCGAATTGTACCTGCCAGTAATAAGCCAATAAGGAGAAGCCCATGGATTCTTGATCAGTCGTGAGGAATTTCACACAAGAGATGGAAAGGTGTAGCGGTGAGAAGTAGCACGAGCTCAGCGTATAGCAGGAGCTGCGCCGTCGGCATGGCGTCGTGACGCAATTCAACATTGAGGGTAAGTTCCTGGACGACCACAATGCCATATACTGCTCGCCATTGATTCAGGCGGATTACAATGCTTTCTACAGATCGCCGTCAGTCTAGAATGGTCTTAGTCCAGCTAGGTGCGCGGAAGATCCTCCCTCGGAGGCCATCTACCCCGACTAAGCTGCTAGATGTAGTAACTGTAATCTAAGATGTTACCATCCCTTGTACCCGCCAAAGACCCGATGTGTTAGAGAGATTGAGATACTGCAAAAGAATGCTTACCACCATAAGAAATTCTCTGGGAATGTAGGAATGCCACAACCGGGACAAGGTAGGCAGTAATAGCTCCAACTATGTTAAGCCCGGAAAGGGAGAAGTCATCTAATATCGACGGGATAAAATGCTCGCCCCGGATGAGCATTTTTCTTAATTCTGCGATGTTTCATTGCCGCAGGATATTCGTCCTTGTGGCCCAGTAGGGTCAACTGTTGAGACCAGCATATTTATAACCTACCTATTTTCCAGCTTCCTGGTCCCTCGCCAATCAAACAGTCTATAGAGTAGCTGCTCTTCGATAGTTACTGGACAGACCTTGACGACGTCGTCCAAGCTTCTCAAAATCTTTGATAGTATACCCTAGGAAATCTCGATTCTACATTCTAGATGTCTTTCTCGCCTCGCAAGATTGTCTTTCATATATAATGTGCTCAGCGTTACAATATAGTATATATTCGTCAAAATTGAACTCTAGGAGAGCGTAGCAAGAGTAGGATAATGAATATTAGCCTGAGCAAGGATAGTGGGGTACGTTCTGGGAAGTAATGTATCTAAATAGTTAAATCGTATACGTCTCTCGCTGGTAAGGTTTCGAACGCAGGGCCAACAAAGTCCGATTACTAATATATGTCATAAAATTTAATGCGAGAAACGTACGATTTGAAGTATCACTACCCAAAGCGGGGTAATCGTCATCTTCAAGGTATTACCGAAAGTGTCACGTGACATTTACGGATACCACCCCACTATATCATTCATGACAAACCAAGTGCAATTTTTCTTTATCAGTCTTCCGCCTGGAGTCTCATGAGATCACCATGACTCACACATATAAATTGACACATCTAAAAGCCACATTTATTCTATAACTCTAGAAGCGTGAGTGACGTTATCTACAAGCCCTCACTCTGCTGCTAAAAGATGAAGATTCAAAACAGGCCTTGAGCGCCTGAAGGACCCCTTAACTTGTCATCTGATCCGGTTTTCTTCATGGTAAGCTGGTGTCTCCCAAGTTGTGTTATTGTCTGACCCATTATTAGGCTTTTGAGGCAAAGCCTCTCGACGGGTCTGTGGATTTCAACAATGAACCCGAAAATCGTGTTACGATGATTATTGGCAGAAACCAAATGGTCTTCTGGAAGGGATGCAATGTTACTGTATATGAAACGGACAACGACGGGAATGAGCAAATTAGATATCTTGAAAATGCGCCTGATGGCCAAGGGCTGGTGGGAAACGGTGTGAAATTATACATTACTCGAGGCAAAGTCAAGGAAGGATCATAATATTTTAAGCATATAACTTGCGGCTGATTTCAATGCCACGGTTCAAATCCAGTGACAGATTTACAATCGCCCCTTGTCTTGTTACGATCATTGAGACGCACTCTGTCAGTTGCCTCCTCTGCTCCAGTTCTTTTCTACGTACAGGGCTATCTCTAATTGCCTCCTGTATTTCAACACCGAACACCTTCACAATGGCTTCCTCCTTGACACCTTTCATAGTTGATTCGGAATCTGGCACGATCAATGTAGGTCCGTCGTCGAAGTCGATATATCGAAGTGGCTCGGCTTGATTGATTTTTGCATTAAACAATGCCATGGCAAGGTAGTCTACCCCCGCCGTGCATATGTCCAGACTCATTAGACAATTAACCAGTCCTCCCCAGAGCGGAAATGCTGTCGTCACGGCGGCCTTCCAAACGGTTTCCCCATCGACCTGTGTCGGAACCCTCGAGATTATACCGCATAGATCCTCCTTGAAAACTGTGGCGAGCCCTTCCAAGAAAGCATGTTCATAAGTTGCACCATCGATGTTAGAATGGCTGTCTCGTGTGGCCAAAGTTGGTTGATATGACTTCCCTTTCATCTCGGGTATTCTCTGGGAATTAGCAATTTCCTGTAGCACAGGAGAGCTCAAGATTGGTCCGTTACGTTCCCTCTCGAACTTATCCAAAAGCGCGTTGCGCTGAAACCTATTCATGTTGACGATATTATCCTTGCCGATTGCAATACAGCATAAAAGGACCGCGGTTGCACTGTGAGGGTGACATCGCAGGCGGAGAGAATCCAAAAATTGCCGGAATTTTTGGTCTTTCGTAGACGTGGGTATCTGGGATAGGGAGGAAACGCCAAGTGCAGCAGCACGCTCATCCTTTTTGTTCCTCAAAGACCTCTCTATAAGTGTCTTTCCAATATCTTCAACCTTCCTCCATGCATCCTCAGAGGTGATAGGTTTGCGAGGAGGCCGCCGCTTGTTTAATACTTGCACCATTGCAGTTGAAGTAAGACGAGGCTGAGAGCTGAACTGAGAAAATGGAGAAGATGGAGGGAGAGATGGAGGGAGAGATGGAGGGAGAG
>NW_027395558.1:0-49222 GCF_047715705.1 Aspergillus ambiguus | reverse complement strand
AGATGGAGGGAGAGATGGAGGGAGAGATGGAGGGAGAGGAAGTGGAGACGTGTTCCGACACCAACGGACTATGAGGGCGGCTAAACCAGGCAGAAACCGGCTAATCAACGGCCGAAATCTAAGGAACGAAATGCTCGTCCGTGGATTGATTGGCTAGTGTCGAAAGAAGAATCCTTTAACGCCAATCAGTTCCCCACTCTCATACCTAGCGCAACGACTGATACGTAGATGACAGGTCAATCCCTGTCAGACAGCCTCACCCTCGTGCGATATAAACAAGTAGGTAGTACGTACTACTTCGGATGATCCGGCGTGCTATGTTAAGCAACACGCTCCAATCACAGGCCATGTCACAGCATTGGTCGCCAGAATTCCTCCTAAAGTTGCCCGAAATATCTTTCAGATCTATATCTCTGAATAATTGGCTAGTGTAGGCGCCATTCTGCCCTGGCCAGATAGCGTCTTACGCCGGAGTAATAACCAAAATCTCGTGCTGTCCCCCGAGCCCCTGGCGGCAGCCTCTGCCTTTCTTATTTGTTAGTCAAAATACCATACGCGGGGGAAAAGTATATAAAGCCGTTCCCTTTCAACCAGAAGCCATACTTGCAAGCTCCAATATCTGGCTTCCGGTGATATCTACTACTCTGTATCACGCCTTATCATTATCCTTTGTTCATTTCGTCTGTTGCTTGTGCCTACAATATTCCTTAACCATGTCACGCCGAGCTTGGAACAGTGTAATGGATTCTATAACGGGCCGAGGCTCCAAGATCTGGGAGAAACTGGCTAAACCGACGGTTGGAAGGGGAAAGACCCAATGGCCTAAGTCCACGAGTGAGTTAGAAAAGCAAGGTGTCCGTTTTGATTATGACGGCACTGTTGAAGAGAACGGCCAGGTCTATCATAAGTATCAGGTGCAGCCGAATGCTGGGAAGATTCCCAGCTCTTGGAAAGAATGGAGGGACAAACATGGTGGAACTCATGCTGTCATTGGAACCGTCAAAATCAAACAAGGGGCGAGCAAGAACGACGTTGATGAAGCCCTCAAATCCCTTGAGGAGAAGTTGTGATTTGTGAGTTCTGAAACTCCCCTCAAAGAGCCGTACATATTCAGTTCTAATATTCCCTTGATATATGCCAGGAAATACGCCACTTGCGTCCTCGTCAGTACGTTTTGACTGAATTATCGAAAGACTAGCCGGGAGTTTGTTGTGAGGATAATATATGGCCGTACGTGTTGTCTTGTGTGTAAATCGCTTGACGGTTGGGGTGAAGGAAATGTCCATGGGGGGAAAATACAATATATATATTCATTCGTTGATTTTGCTCTTGTACGTAAAGAAATTGTTATTGTGTTGGCGGTTGGTCTTTTTCTGCCTTCTGTCTCCCCTCTCGAGCATAGACCTTCTAATTATCGCCTGTGCTGCTTAGGCCAAGCCCAGCTGTGCACGCAGGATTACTGGTCTTCAGATATAGGAAATGAATTTAAAGCACTCTATTTTGCACGAATAGTATTAACACCATGATTATGAGCGTCAAGACGAAGTGGTAAAGTCTAGAAGAGTGGCAATCATTTTATTGCGCTAGGTATAGGGTCATGTATTGTACAAAAGCATGTTGACAGGATCAAGCTTCAGGCGCCCTCGTCAAAGTCGTCAAATGGGAAATGGTCACGGACTCCAGTTATGTCGTCAGCAGTCTCGGCGGCTTCAAGCATTCTAGATTTCATTTCCTCTGCCAACTCCTTCGCAGTTGCGTATTCGCTATTGGGCACCCAACCCAGTACGTCGACGCCCAAAGCATGTCGCATTTGATCCATCGCATCATCAGCTTCTCTTTGTCGAGAGTCCAGCTCAAGAGTATCTTGCACAAATTTGTCTGAATATTGGATAGGAGGCAAAGGTAGTGTTCCTTTGGTATGCGGTACATGATCGGCCGCAATTAAGTCCTGCCAGCTTTGCATGGCGCGGATCATATCAGCCCGCAGAGTAACCGAGTCCCCTTCCCATGGAGTACCCGCGCTCTTAAAAAGCCGTTGGTGTAATATAACGGTGTTGTCAAATATCGCATCATAATGCTCTTCATTCAGCCGTCTGGTAAAAGCGGCATAAAGAAAATGAACTAGCCTCTTTTGCAGAGTCTCACGTACTGATGTCTGTTCGGAAGGAGTTAAGGAGTTAAAGTTCGGTGGAAGACCTAACTGGGGCTCTCTAAGCTCTTCCGAATCAGGGTCCCCGTAATTCTGGAAGTCTTTCGGTATCCCAGCTGCAAGACCAAGAGGGAGAATGGAGGAATGTTGCCAATCGATGAACCCAACAATCTCATTTGACTCCGACACGAGAATATTATTTGGCTGGAAATCAGGGTGCCGTATAACTGGTCGCTGGAGTGCTGTTCGAGCGCTAAACCCAAGGAAAGGCACCAACTTCAGATAATCAGAGAGATTTCTGATGTGGGTCTCAGGCGAGACTTTGCAAAAACCATAGATTTCCCTGTAAAGACGTTCGTAGGGAAGGCGAGGTTTCGCATAGATTTTCGTCCAAGATAATTCTCGCTCACCAGCAGCTCGAAATATATTAGTAGGCGACAGCCCTTTTGAAAGTCAATAGAAGTTGGAAGGCATCGGTGGGAGCCTCAGAAATAGCCTACTTACACGGTCCTCGGTCGATATTCAACGTGTTTCTTCCATCATGCCACCAACTATAATGTGATATTGGCCCAATACAGAACTTAACGTCCTTCTGTCCTGGTAGAGGAACATTCTTCTCTGACGTAAGATCCTCACGATAGTAAATACTCCCATATGCAGGAAACTTCAACGACATGAGTTGCGCCTCCCAATGGACAATTTTCTTCATCATATCGTGTTGTTCTTTTGGCGTCATTGAGTACCAAACATCGCCGAGAGTGATGCCGCCCAGCTTTTCCATAATAATGTACTCAGAACCAACAGGATTCGCTTTTGTCGAGCACCATGCATACACTTTGGGTGTACGAATCCCATGTAACCGTAGATAATCCAGAGTTGCTACCTCGCTGGCCACAGTGTAATGCTCAGGAGTTGTGGAGGGGTATGGTAATCTCGCGATAACACTCTGTCCGTCCTTGAAATGTATCTGGAATACGCGGTTGAACCCCCCCTCAGATAGCTTAGAAATGGTAACGACGTCGGACGGCGCATGGCCGGATGAACTGGCAACAACTTTCTTCAGGGCAGATACATCGAACGTCAGGTGGCGTTCCGATAAGCGTAACTGTTCATTGTAACTGGTGCACATCAGCTTCGCTAAATGAATGCAAATAAAGCAAAAACGTACATCCATCTTCCAGATGTATACCGGAACAGCTCGTCGTCACGAGAGTTAGTCGGCAGGTGAATGAATTCTGTCATAAGTCTTGTCGGATGGGCCCCGACCCCGTGGAGGTTTGAAAGCCGACCTCGCAAAGAACCCAGAAAATTTCGTGTTCGCATACTATAAAAAAATCGAAAAGAACCGGACGATTAAGATATCAGTGGTTGGTCGCCGAGTAATAATAATGAGGAGCACAGCGAGGGAGTCTGAACCACCGGAACGGGAAATATTATCTCCGGATTACTTGTCACGTCGAAACGTTTCGTTACAATGATTTACGTACCCCCCATCTCTCCCCCCATCCATCCCTCCATCCACCCCTCCATCCCTCCCTCCATCTCTCCCTCCATCTCTCCCTCCATCTCTCCCTCCATCTCTCCCTCCATCTCTCCCTCCATCTCTCCCTCCATCCCTCCCTCCATCCATCCCTCCATCTCTCCCTCCATCTCTCCCTCCATCTCTCCCTCCATCTCTCCCTCCATCTCTCCCTCCATCATTTCCCAGGGGCTGTAGTTGCTGTGCAAGATTTTGTCGAAAGTGAGAGCGTCAAGACTAATCTATTAATCTTTTTCTTAATCCAGTATCCTACTCCTGTTATACTCCCATTGTCCAATACCAATTCTGATAATGTGAATACCAAAAGTCGCATGTCAACTACTTCAGCAAAATCTATAAAGATGCAGCCTTGTCCCAAGTGCTCATCCCTATACGGCACGGGCCAGATCCATAGACAATCATTCCTTCGTTTCATTCCATTCGCTGGGGTTGGCCAGCGGCATCATGTTCTGCATTAGCTTTCTTGCGTCGTGTTTGGTGTCTTCAAAAGGCAAAGCTACAACACCTTCCCAGCCTACGAATACGAACGAAGCAGGATATTACGCTGTTCAGCCAATGAATCAAGTACCCCATCAAAACAACCAAATGCTCTTGGATGTCGTCGAAGCCGAGACTAGATTCGGGATATCTTTTTTCAGAGACTATCGTGGCTTGCTTATCCGAGACCGAATGACTTTTTTTTTGTTCTCAGCTTGTTTCCGACAGGACCCCAACAAGGTCCATCTTATTTCTTGCCCGATATACATACATGCCCCCGATCTTGGTGATTCTGATAGACAATTACTTGAACTCAATCTCGAGGCTGCTCGGGCCTGGATACCAAGCTCGCATTGGCGTTATCTCAATGTTAATCCTAGCAACGCTCTTCGTGTCTTCAAATAAAAGGGGGGAAGGAAATAAGGCCTGGGCTTCCGTTGGTTCGATGTAATTAATCTCGAGGATTTGAGACGTGTGGTTTGAATCAATGACTCTTATGCAACCCCTTGTTGGCAAGGCCCTCGTTTCAATGGGCGGATAGATGATGACCATTCAGCTCTGGCCCAGAGTGCGCTAAGAGCCAGACAGCACCAGCATTGATTGGACCTAACAACATTTGCGTAGCCATTGCGTCGTGAAGCAACCTCGTAGAGCTCCTACCACGCTTATATCAGTGCGCGTTTCCTCGGGTCCGTTCCACACCAAAGAGCACGCAGAAGCCTGTCTCCTAGAACGCTTTCCCTCTCACCATGGCGACCAACACTCTGGAGTTTGCTTCCGCGTGCGAACCTGAAGTCCCCATTGACTGTATCGAAATATGCAAAACCTCAACAATGGAAACTGTTCGCACCGAGGCACACGAAGGCTTTGCCAGCAACGTGAGATTCGTAATGTGCGAAAATCACTGGACTATTGTCTTCAAGTACGGCGGTGAGAAAGTTGCTGCGACAAAGCACAGAGGATATGACTTGAAATGGCGCAAGGGTAATTGCCCAGTACCCCTTCTAAGGTTCGACATCCGACGTTATTGCCCATCTATGAGCGACATCGCATGGAAAATATGCGCCACGGAATACCCAGATACAAAGGCACACGACTGTGTTCAATTTGTGTGAGTCCGATGGAGTCAGCTGGAGTACTAGTGCTGATTCTCGTAGGTCCAACTTCATCATTACGCACGTGAGAGAGGGGCATATTGAAGGGCCAGTATATGAGATGATACAGTATATGCTAGGTGTTACCAACGTTTAGTTACCCTTTCTGAACATGCCCGGCGGAATAATGTTATCCCTATCGCCTCGCCTATCAGATAGAAGACGTTTTATCGAACCCTGTCATACCACAGATCGCGACAATTTCAATATACATTGGAGAGTGAGGGTCAGCTTGTCTGCTTGATTGTGCAGCTGGACATGCAGCTAGCGTTAACATATCCTTTCCCCGTCCAATGTATGGCGTATGGTATTTCAATGGACAGTTGCAGAGGTCAGCGTATATTTGCACCTTGGAAAGTCGTCCATATTTTTGAACGTAATAAAATACACACGCGTCGAGTCGAGAATAGGTACATACCAGAGTCGCATTGAACGGGATTATTTCCGGAAGTTTAGTGTCGAATAACTCGATGTAGCATGGTACTACAGGGGAGAAATAGTGGCTCGTGTGAATTCGGATACTTCGCCGTAGATCGTGTTAAATGTGTACTTGGACATATCTCAATCGTGCAGTGCATGAAATAAACATACTACTCGTTAGGCTTGTCATGATATCTAGATGTCCAATAGGTAGGGTGGTTTTGTTCAATGTATGCTGGTCACGGGACCGCGTATCATTAATTATCCGGGACCGAGGTCCGGTGGAGATGATTTGGGCAGAGGTTTGGTGCCCGTGGTCTACTACCCCTCCTGTACCCCTGCTCCAAGTGTGCATTATGAGTTTTCTGACTGACTACGCGCTTGGTAAAGTGATAATATTTTCGTTGGTGTGATGCTTCTATCCCTTGCGTTAAATACCATATACGGAAAGTCTGCTAATTGAAGTTCTCTTTAAGTTATGACCTGAACTCGTCTAAAATCGTTCCCTGCCGCAATGCCTGCAGACCCTTCCACCTCCCCCGCTGTTTTACGTATAGAAAAATTGGCTACACATCAGAAAAATCAAGCATGGCTTGAGGTTGCAAGTGAATTTACGTCCCTGGAAGTGCCGAAGGGCACGCCGGCCTCTCCTTATAATCCCCCTTTTACAGAAGGGACTGCCTGTTCAC
The DNA here is from genome assembly GCF_047715705.1 of Aspergillus ambiguus. Classification (NCBI taxonomy): domain Eukaryota; kingdom Fungi; phylum Ascomycota; class Eurotiomycetes; order Eurotiales; family Aspergillaceae; genus Aspergillus; species Aspergillus ambiguus. Next base: position 42,793 of record NW_027395558.1, on the reverse strand, counting down.
GTCTTATCCATGAGATTCTCGTTGATTATAGAAAGGTAAGAGCGCCTCTCTTCAACTTCCCCATGGTCTGACGTGGAATTTGTAGCAAGCAAAGAAGTTTCCCGATCGTCCACAGCAAATATCCCAATGCAGACCGGGGGGTCTGGTCTTTTTCCCGGGCACAACACCCATCGGTACAAACTTTATGATAATTGATCCGCTGCTGGTGCAAGGGAGCACAAGTATTGGGGATATAGTCGTCGACATGAATCACTATTATATTGTCTTGAGGGAGTGCGACGTGGTCGTCCGGCCGGGAGGCAAGCTGGTAACCTTGGCTATGTCGGATATCAGATGATATATGATGCTATAGTCCGGTGGACTCAACGGCGCTAGGCCTCGTGACGATTTAGTTGACGATATGTGTTCACAGACAAGACTGTATATTACCGTTGCATTGGCGTTTCAGTATTTTGCAATACATTACTTGAGGTCTGAGCGAAGTTGGTTTCTTCCACGAGTTGCCCACTGTTTTGGAAGTCAAATGTTGCCAAATCAAATGCTTGCATTAACTGCGATGCGCTGGGAAATGACGTCACATCAAAAGACTGCATAAGTTGTGCTGCGTTGACTGCGTCCGGGTTAAAGACTGAATGGGCCTCAGCACCTCTACTCATAGGAGCGGTAGAGGACCGAAATTCCGCCTCCATGGTAGTCTGATCAACAGAATCTAGGATCGAGTCGATCGTCAGGTTGTGGTTCGGTAAGCTAACAGTGTAGTCTGCCGCACGGCCAGAACGCTCATAACATCCTAGAATCAGTCAATGGCGGTTTTAAAGCAGGGTATCTATTTCGAACCATCAATTGTATTGGAGGCTTGCGGGTTAGGGCAACCGTTATCGAATTCTCGCAGCTTTTTGTGCCGTCTTCTAACAGGGCCCGGCCCTCGGTTCTTGGTTACCCTGCTGGTCTTCACGGATGAACTGGGCATCATCCAAATTAGTGCGAATGTCGTAAGCTGTGATCGAAAGCAGTTGACTGCATCATTTATTATGTTATTACCAGCCGTTTGCGAATCAGTGTCCACGTTAAAACCAATCGATCTCAAGTAGGATCTGACGGCCTCAGCATCGTCACTTTTCGTGAGGTATTTCTCGTACCTTAGATTGTTAGCGCTGAGTGAAGAGCAATAAGGTGCAAGGCAGCATATACACGGTAGAGGGGACGGCAAACATATAAAAGATAAACCCATAGCCCATCCTCGAGGTGTAGTGTGTATATCTCTTTCCCTTGGTATACTCTTCTCTCAGATTCTTCATAATAGCCACCCCATCTTCTTCAGTAGGATCACCTTTGCTATCGTTCAAGATTATCGCTGTGCAATGCTCCTCAACTTGCTTGCTGAAGCGCTTTTGACCAGACTGTTCTATCAATATATGGATAATTTTGTAGACTGCAATAGAGTGAAAGGCCGATCGTATGCTATTCGAAATTCCGATTCGCTTTTTTCCATAATAGAGATCACTCAGTATGCAATCATGTGTTCGCTTGTTATCGGTACGTATACCGTAGCGCCAGAAAAGGGAACCATCGTTCTTGTAGAGATTAACTGCTTCTAAGGCCAAATCTGGGAGGACAATCTGCTCTGGGGCCAGACTCTGTATTCGTGCAAAGGCAGCCTCTTTAGATCGTACTGCGTGATGCGTAACTCGTGGTTTCCGCCCAAATGCTGATTGAAGGGGCTCCTTTATCTCCTGAGGGAGTACATCCTTATTTAATGCAAAGATCTCTGCCATCTTTAAAGGGTCAATACCAAACAAGAACGAGAGCGGCAACTACATACCTGTTTCAAGAACCCAGATATCTCAATCTGTCCAGCATGGAGGGCTGCAGTACCATGGCGAACCATGTTATTGAGGTCATCCATCTCGAGAGAAGCCGTACAGCTCCGAGGCTGGTTTCCAGAGCTTACGTTCTCGAGAAAATATCAGCAGTGAGGATAGACTGGTAAGCTGAGTGACTATGGAACTGGGGTCGGGCCGTATTATCTGAACCCCGTCCACTAAACCTTGTTTGTGAAAAGACCCTCCGTACGGAGGGTTGTTTTACTAAAGAGGCTTAGCGAGGAATGTCATTAGGCTCAGCACATACTCACTCTTTCATTAGACCCCTATAGCACTCTTCGTTTTCTTTATATGTGGAACGTAGTCATCCCTTGCTGTCTTTTCAAATCACAAAAAGTAGGTGTTCTGTGAAGGCGCTCTTTACAGTTCTATTTCACGGGAGATGTTCTAGATCAGAGTTCAAACGAGTCATTCCTGAGGGTTATGCGGTGTATCTTGAGACCTAGGCTCTTTCTTTGCCAAAAGCTTCGGTTTATGAATTAATATATATCTGTGTCCGACGTAAAAGAGATGCAGAGATCATGGATGCACCCCGATGGCAGGCAGTATTAACTTGCGAATCTATTTATGAAAAATACGTGTGTTTATGGACCATTTCCCAACCATGCAAGGATACCTGTACATCGATTCACGGGAGTGAGAGGCATGTGTTCGTAGAGTATAAGTACGGTGGTGTCACCCGGGTCTCGGGGAGAGGTTTGTGTGTTATACTTTAGGTTTCCGACATGGAGAAGGGTGCGACGAGGCGAATTTCGTTCTGGACGGCTTATGCCGCTATCGGTATGTCGAATGCGATTGGGTTGCGTTGTGGGATATACTAAACTGGCGAGGTTAGTTCTTTCTAGATTCTATGCGGAAATGTCTTTCGCGTCGTCCTTGATATTATCAACGTTTGAGCTATTCCGATTGGCTGAGCAGCGTGGCGATGTATTCTCGGCAATCTTATTTGGATCGGCAGTGTGGCTGTCCATTGTTCGGATATGTCTCTTAATGAAAGACGTGTACGATCTCTTTTCGTACGGAGTGTCTCTTCCTATTCGAGAAGTGGAAAAAGTTGTGTTTCTGGTATACAGCCCGGTGTTTCTGGTGGCATTCGTTACGGGTGGTCGAGTGTTTCAAGAGTGTGCGACTTGTTTTGTGATCCTGCAGGGAATGCTCGTCTTCTGGCGCATTTGCACGCGGTGAGTTTCCTCGTTTTTAGATTTCTTTTTTTTTTTTGGTGAATTCTTCTGTGTATGGTATAGTATAGCTAATGGTCAATGGATTTTTAGGCAAATCCAGAAAGCAGAAGATGATATGGAGAGAGGGATGTTCTCATCCCACTACTCGAAGAACGACTGAAACTATGCGCCAAGTGGTGTACCACCTCACCGAAGTCGCATATCTTCCGAGAGAAAATCCAAGGAATATCTCGTCTATAACCACTAAGATCGAAAAGATGATTAAAACTTCCCTTTTGATGTGGATTCCAGAGCAGGAATGGGACTTTTCGGGGAATTTAGTGTTACGAATCGCCAATTAGCTACATGTGATCACCAATAACATGGAGAGTGACATGAGCAATGTATATCTTTGATCATCAGCCACAACCACAGAAAATCCTTGTAGTTCTCTTCGAGCACAAATGCTTGAAGAACAATTATGCATTATGTGCGATCTCTGATCATACGCAAGTCGAGCCTCCTATCAAGTGACTTTTGATTATGGTTCTAATACAATAGTTCTGGAAAACGGTGTCACTACTTATACATTCTTTTACTTCCCAAACCCTGGTACCAAGGCTAACCTGTAATGGGATGACTTACGGAAGAACTATATTCCTTTGTTTACTGTTCCTGCCATCCATGCTAATTAACAGTCTTGCGTATCATGCTGTAATCATCGTCCATAGCTCCGGAGGGTTACATAATGGCACATCGGTCTGGGACACTCCTGCCTAACCGCCAGCCTTGGTAAACTGGGTTGTTATGGGGCCCCAGCGCAAGAACGTCGTCAGCCGTATGCTTGTCCCAGGTTCGTTGGATAAATGTCAACAAGCTAAGGATAGATGCCTTGCTATCCTTGAGGAGCTAAAATAACTCTAGTCCCAAGAGTAACCAATGTACTCCAGCCAATGTATAGGAGAGGATTGTGATCGCTGCAGACGCCATCACGCCGCCAGCATGGACATCCTCCGGTGGTAAGTATATTTTATTGTAGATGATCCTGGACATGCCAAACCAAGCAAACTATTCCGCGGCCATTATAAGGAGACATGCTTCCCTTGACTTTCTGTTTACCTTGATTATTAGTCCGTTTTGAGTTGCGAGAAGCAGCTCCCCTTTTCAGCACTCGTTCTGATCTCCGCTGAACATTATGGTTGTTGGTTCTTCTGCCTCTGTATATGGGGCCATGGAAATACCTTCGCCTGTCTTTCAAGATGACTTTGCAGGCCAAGAGTCTGCTTCCGTAAGTCATTGAATACTGCTTGGCATGCCACTACAAGCTGATTCGAATGGATAGCCCATGAATACTCCAGTCAAACTCCCATTTTTCCACTACGCGTTGATCTACATAGATATCGACGGGAAGCTTAGAGTCTCTGAGTCGCCCTCAATCTGCGCACACGATACTCTCTTCACCACGTATATACGCAAAAAGTTCTTGGCAATGCTGAAGCCTAGGAATGGATACGCCAAATCTGCCCTTCCAGGTACATGCACTTTGACAGGTTTCGCCATACTGGCCACTAGCTAACTTACATCACAGGACCTTCCAGGGTCAGGTCCACTCACGGCTGTGAATACTCCGAAGATCCCTGCGGTCAAGTAAGAAAGCGCGAAGTGTCCGTTCAAGACCCTACGGTTAATATCCACGCTTCTGGCCGTTCCTCTAACTCTGTCGAGGAGAACTCCCAGTCCAGCAAAGTCAGCCTGGAGATCGGAGACAAGAGAAGGGTCCTCGCATATTATACATCTGCTTTCGAGCATCTCCTACAGGCCAATTGCTGCTGTATCGCCAAAGCCTTTATCAGGTTCATTGAACCCAGAAAGCAAAAGGATTATCCATACAATGGACATAGAGCCCGTCGTGGAGCAGCTAAGGGGAAGGGAGACCCTGAAAAGACCAAGCCACAGTGGTGGCCCACCGGAGTCATCCATAAGGAGCCAGATCACCTTGGCAAAGACGGTTAGTGAGATGGCTGTTCCACCATCGACCATAGTTGGCGCAATAACTGATATTCGCAGCACGTATTCGTCTACTGGTTCACATTGTTCGCGAGCTTAAGATATCTTCTAATACCCTTCGAGAAATCGCCCACGAGTCTAGAAGGTACCTAAAGCCCGAATATAAGATTGAGATTCTTGACGAGATATTCAATGTGCGACAGATGGAGGAGCAGTATGAACTTGGTCGAATTGGTAAATATCCCTGGTTTCTAAATATTGGCCCTCGGCTCATATTTGGCAGACGGTACCACACCGATATATGTTGCGTACTGGAACGACGGCCACAAGGGAGAGAGAGACTACATCTTTATCACTTGGCCCGAGAAATCTATTAAAACTAAAAGAACAAAAGAATGCGAAGCGGATGCCCTGACCTACTTACTACCCGCTCAGCAGACCCATTTTTTTTCCACACCGGTTGATCTGACAATACAAGCACCCCCAATCCACGCAGAGGACAATAGTTATCAGTTATCATTATCCGAGTCGCTTAGCTCTGGGGACCAGCCCATGTTCGAGAACATGTACCACTTTGCCTACGACGTGTCGAATACCTCAGCATCTTCGACCACGGCATATCGAAATACCCAAACTGCGCCTTTCTGGACGGCGGCACCAACTGAAACATCGACTATAGCAGAGGCGGTAGGAGGAAGTAGGAGGAGAGAATAGAAGACTAACCTGCAGACTTGGGACGACAGATAGTATTACTCATTTATGGATCTTGCGGTATTAAGTGTACTATAGTAGGCCGTGGTGTTCAAAGAGTCAACTTCATTATTGGCGAATCTAGTATAAAAATACTACATTGGCTGAGTGTTCGGTGGTAGATACATCTTGGCATTTAGGGTTTGAAAATAAATCGCCAGAATACAGAAGCCATACTGTATTATTCTTGATGCGAGGGTCAGCCTTTGTACGCGCACGAACTGTATGTCGATATCAACAGCGGTAAAAGTTTATTTGAAGTTCCCCCTGCTGCGGAATCGCTTCCGATACGTGAACATGGCTGGCTTCGCCGACAGCTCTGAGTCTCCTTTAAACCTATTCATGAGCGACGTCGCATGGGAAATATGCGCGATGGAATACTCAAATGCAAAGTCACTTGACTGCCCAACGTGGGTGAGTTCGACCAGGTGAGCAGGAGTACTAGTGATTGTTCTCGTTATCACACCCAATCGTCAAAAAATCCAAGTACAAACGAAAACAGACAGGCGTTTACTGATTGGCAGTCTATCGATCTACGTTTGCTTTTGGCAGAGCACTGTTCCGACCCTGTCACACTCAATCTGGGTCACCTGCGGGTAGACACTAAGATGAATTTGAAAGAAATCGGCCAAAAAGAGACTAGAGGGATAATTGTAGCCAGTGAGTATATCATTATACCTTGTGTCTGAAGTATAGAGGAATACCAGCGTAACTCGCATTTCATGCATGTACGACGACATTCGAGGTCCTAGATGTCCAGTTACCTGTTGTTCTACACAAACCAATGCTCTACTGCTCTCTTATGCATTTGATTACCCTGTGCTACGGTAAGATTTTCCCGACAACTCACGTTCTTGTGTATATAATCGTCCAAATCCTCTGTCCCTTTTCATTCCTCGATGCCACAGTCACCAAGAAAAAGTCCGTGAACATATCGCCGTATATCCCGAAGTATGGAGATAGCGCAGCGTAAGTCACATTATCCCATTGATTCCGGACAGATCTAATGTTCTGCAGCATTTCGCCGTGTCGAAACTAACGACAAATATCGGCTTTATGTTCCGATAAGACGCCCACTCATCATGACTGCGTCGGATCACACCCCCAAATGGCCGCTCACCGGTGGGGAAATGTACCACGCCATGTTTGTGTGCGATGAATCTATCACCCACGAAAACAGTTACGCGAAGCAGCTATACGAAGAGGCACGAGCCAATCTAAGCGACGAAGCTTACGCCGAAAGCGATGAAGGGAAGTTAGAACGAGCTGTTTTATGCGTGGGAAAGACTGGAAGAGTTCTATGTGAAGACAGTCTGGTGCTAGTCCAGCTGAAAAGCCTTAAACTAGGAGAGTCATATGTCACAGTGCGTGTCAACCGTTGCGACTACAGCTATAGTTTCAAAACGGAAATGACTGTGGAGGCAATCATTGAGACATTTGAGAGTTTGGAAAATTAAGCTAGCTTTGAGTGTCTATCTTGTGATCTAGCTTTCCTCTTACCATAAGCCCCGATCTATGAAATTAATACATCGTCCTGGTTCCGGAAAACCAGCGACATGATACTTCCATCGTTTCAAGTAGTAGTGATGCAGAGAGCACGGATGTATCGAGGCGGCAGGCACAGTTTACTCCCGAATCCATTTTCTAAGAATACATGTGTAGATGAACTTCCAAAGTATGCAAAACTGTTTGAAGGTAGTACAGTTCACGATCCTGTTTCAAGACAAATCGAGCATGATCTCTACAAAATTCCGGTCCCAACATACCAATCCCTGGCTTCAGACACTGCTACTCAAGGACCCTGTCCATCTGTCTAGATACTATAAATTGGAACTGAGAGTCCCTAAAGCCAGATGGAGGCCCATAGCAAATGGATAACTCCAAGTCGTTGAGTTGCTCTTGGACCACGTGAAGGTTGATGTAAATGCACGAGACCAGCAGGGGTCAGCAGCCTTGCATACGGATGATGGAAGTTCTACATCCGCTCCCCACGAAAACGTGGATGAGAACCGGTGCTTGTGTGACCTTATGAAAATCGAAAGAAATGCCTTAACTCGACAGCACAAATTCGAGCCTTTCAAGGAGTTTGCAATACTACAGGTAGTAAATGCTCTCTATATAATCCGCCAGCATTATACATCTTATTGTAGACACTCCCAAATCATGGCATATAGCTTTGCAACATCTTCTCTGGTTGGACTGCCAGTAGGCGGAAAATGGAGCCTGGAGATCCTTTGTAGGCAAAAGCGGGGCTCTTTAACTTCGGACTTAAAAGTCACGGCAAGCTAACCCCAGGTAGACAATCGATGTTACAGGTTGGTACCCACAGACTAGGATGGTCGCAGGCTCTGGGCTTGTAAGATATAAGAGATCAACGTGACACAGGCGTTTTTGAAATCAGCTTAGCCCAGGGTGCCGTCCTACTGAGCAGACCTATATTTACCGCCCTTCACGGCGTCAACAGCTCAAGAAGCTATCGTCTTCCGTTCCCCAACTGCTTCCGTTCCTCAACTACCTGGGATGAATATCTCAAAGAACAGACCCGCCCATAACTTCGACAAACAGGAGCGTGAATCTGCAACACGGCTACACTACAAACGCGCCTGTGCCAGTTGCAGGGCAAAGAAAATCAAGGTATTTACGATACTCCCTCCTACTTTGAGTATTACTCAACCTTCCAAGTGTTCCGGACGCCCCTGCTCGAATTGTGACCTCTATGGGATAGCCTGCTCGCTTGTGGATTCATCCGTCCTTGAGACTCCTGATCTACCCGCTGACCAGACTCAACCACTCCGGACTGGCCGATGCGCACGCGCTTGCGATAATTGCTACAAAGGAAAGACAAAGGTACGCGTTGTCCTTTAGAGACAGAGCATTATCAAACGTTTCCAGTGTTCAGGTTTCCCGTGCTTGAGGTGCATCGGCAAAGAGATGATCTGCGAATTCCGACGACCGGTATGCACAGTCTCGCAGGCATGTCTGGAGAGTCTGCTAACGAGGATATATTCTGTGGCAAGATGCGGAAAAAGGGACGACGCTGGAAGAGTGGGCTGCCCTATATTTCTTCCAGCGCATACCCTCCAAGTGGAAATACAGGGATAACAGGAATTTCGTCCGATTCTCCGTATCCAGATCGAGTCGTCACTAGTATGGATGACAGCATCTTTCTTCCGCCGAGCTTCTCCCCACAGAGTCATCATTATGGACTTGAAAGCATTCCTCGGCAACCTATGTGAGCCCAGATACTCCTTCCCCGTCTAATTAAGCATTTACTGACTTCGAATTAGCTGCCGAAGTGGGCATGGGGGTGCACTCCCACCATCGACATGCCCTCTGGACAATCTATTGGTGCCTCATCTATCGATAGGGATTTTCAGTGGTTCTAACGTGGGCTATTGGGCCGCATATGAGAGCTATCCCCACGTATCTGGAGAACACTCGACAAGTTTTTACTTTAATTAAACCTATTTGCCTGTATCTCACTGCCACGTTGCATTTAGCGAGCACCAGTAGTCTACCGTTCATTCTGACAGCCGTAGAGGACACAGAGCAGCCCCATCGGGATTTCCTAGTATTGCATCATTGGATTTAGCTGGTAGCCCATGTCGATCCTCCTGCGTGTGTCGACCTCTCTATCATGCTGAACTAGAGCACACCACGGACAGCACGTGGAGAACACGCAGTCTCCTGTTTTTGTTCCAGATATGTTGAATCGTTCCCTTATAGCATTGCGCTGAATTGCCAATGCGATGCAGCCACAGAAACAGAACCGACAACACTAACGCAGGTCTCAACAAGAGAAATACACGGGCCCGAAGGACACTCACGTCGGCATTGAAATAGCTATAGTTTTCCAGGTGCTCGTCCCTGAGCCTTGACATACCTCTTCCAAACAGCAAACACGGCAGGAATGCGCCCAAAAGGCAGAGACTTTTTGAAGAATGGCAGTCACTCACTGCATGACTCCACTGCTCTCGTGGAGTGTCAAGGTGCGACATCTCAAGATAACGCGGTGATCGAGACGCTCAGCCTGCCGCCGCATTAAATGCCTTTTCAAGCCTCGCGAAAAGCCAGTTATTATACACCAAGAAGAGGGATCCCGAGACCAGGGCGCATGTCCCTGTCACGGACGCCGTCACCGTAGCAGTTACCGACCAGGCCCCTCCTCGCGCAGTGTATATATTGATGATAGTGTTCACAAAGCCGGTAATCGAATTGATAAAAATCGGTCTGGAGGAGGTGTTAGAATGGCAGAGCCGTCAGACCAGCAGGGGCAAGTACAGGAACACCTTCCGGGCCAGCCAGACAAAGTTATCACGCCTTCGGTAGCTCAGTTGCCCGGAGCCGCACAAACCAACCGCACAGCATAGCGCCGCAACCGCAAGGAGTGGCACGTTCTGCACGGCGCTGTATGCCATAATGCCAATCTCCGACTTGTCCGCCGCCTGTTGGACCGACCGTGACGTGCGGATCGACGTAAAGGTGCCGGGTAGAACAAGGTACCCTGCCAACAAAACCCATCCGTAGAAGGTGGCCAACATATTATCGAGCATGGGGATCTTCTCCATATCAATAAGCATTTGAATGTAAGCCGTCCGCGAGCTCTGTTGGTCCCGGTAGTCGTATATGGATAACTGCCAGCTGGCCGGGAACAAGGATACGAGCCTTGCTTTGGCAGCTAGATACATTTTACGGGACGACCCCATAGCTCATAGTGTGATCTAAAGAGTGTGATCTGAAGAATCGCAAAGTCCAGGACAAATCGAGGTTATTTATAGCCCGCCCGCATTCATGTATCACTCCCGTTACAATGGCCATGGTCTCGGTTCAACCAACCTTTTCGGTACTGTCAAATGAGCCCCGCGATCTACGAGGCGCTTCGCCAGAGTCTAGCGCACAACACCCAGGCTCCTACACCCAAGTATCAATCTACAGAGCACCAAATCCTGGTGTGGGGAGTACCCACCGTGGATAAAGGGCGTGGGGGAAACGTAGATTCAATTGTTTCGATTCGCCCGTGGCGAAACAATGTCACCGTCACATGGATCTCGATCAGGCCTCTTCCCTTCCGATTGAGATACCTGACGAATCTGGTCATGAGCCTTGGCATGATGGAGGAATATATGGGCGGTCACATATGATAACTGCCGGGGGACGACGGTCTTATACCTGATGAGGAATGAAATACTCGCGGCGGCTCCTCAATGACTGCATTCTTTCAATCCCCGCCTCGAACAATTGCACTTTTTCATGGGGAACGTTGTCTTTGTGTAACCACAATTCCAACTCATATCGCCAGCGGGCGCGGAGTTTCCGCCGTGTGATAACGACGGCCCCCAGGCACGACAGCTTGCGCCACTCCTCCTCGCTTGCCCAGACACGGATCTGGTAGTAGGTCTCTTGGTGGTCCACTCGTATGTCGGCAATGAACCATTTCCGCCCGCGCGGAACCTCTAAGCCCCAGGAAGTCCTCGGAGCTATGGCACCCGGTCGGCTTGGGGGTCCCGGGAGGCTGGCACAGGGGGTCATGTCAATGTGTGCAGCACGTACTCTAGATGGAAATTTGCAAGTCCTTAGTGCACGCGATCAGTCGCCTTTATATTCCACATCTGTCCATGAATTGACAGCAGTCGGGCGTGCCCTGCATGGACACGTTGACGCTACATGTTCGCTACTTGTCCCCGGCAAGGAGGACGTACTACACATATATTTTATCCCGGTACATGTCTCAGGCGACGCGTTATTCACAACCCCGTACGCTCGCCGCAGATTCCACCATCGATGGTGATGATGTTCTCGACACGGTGGATGTCGTCGGGATTTCGGACGGGGATAGCGATGCCGTCGGGTCGGTACGAGACCCCTCTGTTGGCCTTGAACCAGCCGAGGAAGATGTTGTGGTGCAGACCGAGTGGGTCTTGACGACAGATCTCGCGATACCGGGTGCTGGGTTGACCATAAATAGAGAAGCTCCGTCGCAAACGCAAGCGGATAACACCGCCGAGCAGGCAAAGTGTGCCACAGATGCCTGTGTCACCACGGACACATGAGAGGTGTCGGGCACCCGGTTGACCTTTTTCCTGGAGACGCACATATCCTGGGGTGGATCGTACGGGGTCTGGTAGAGATCAAACGGGAGATTGGCTGGAGCCACAAACAAGATAATGGCCCCAAGGGGCACGCTAGTGAGGGAGCTCGGAGTGAACTGCAGCTGTCCGTCCGCCCTGTGCGAGACATCCACCAGGTACTGTGGGGTGTCTTTAAATGAAGGCGAAACCTGTGACCTAAACTGGTCAGCGGCCAATCGTGAATGCACCCTTCTTCATCGCCTTACCCAAGGGCCATGCCGCACAGCACCAGGGACGTATAAAACAAGCACATGAGGTAGGCCATCCTGGCTCCTTGGCCGAGGGAATGGAAGACGGGAAGGTCATATTCTTATATATCGGGGCGCAGGAATTAACAGCGCGCAGCTTCCCCCATCGCCGGCCACATATTTACCTCCGTGGCGCCTCCTGCCATCGCGCATTACCCTCGGATGCAAGACACAGCCTTGGCAGGTGGATCAGCTGAGAGGTCCCTCTTGCAGGTAAAGCCATCGACCTTCCGATCCACAGAAACGAGATATAAGGAGCAGCCTTCGTACCGGTATACCATCCCACTCTGGTTCCCATTCCCCATAATGGCAGCCGCTGCGACCAATATGCTCTCAGGCCCTTGCTGGGATGGGGGTATCACGATTGTAAATAACCTAGACATCGATATCTACCTCCGATCCGACTATACCTCCAACGGCCGCCTTCAGATCCTACGGGCCAACGGAACGTGCTACCACGAGACGTGGCGGCCCACCGCCAACAGGACCGGGGTGTCTATCAAGGTTGCCGCTCACCCCGACTTGCTCAATGTGCTACAGTTCGAATACAGTGCGATCCCCCCAATGGTCTGGTGGGATGTGTCATGCATTGACCTGCACGGAGACCCGGCAATCGTCGACGCCGGGTTCGCCGTGACCCCTACTACATCCGGCAGTTGCCTTCCCGTCGTCTGCAGGGCCGGTGAGCACAGGTGTCCGGACGTCTACTACAAGCCTGACGACGACTTCGCCGTCCGGACATGCTCAGTTGACATCTGGTTGACCATGGAGATCGGAATTTAGTGGGAACGTACCGTACTTAGTTATTCATCTACTGTAACTATGGCAAATATATTCAAGATCACGGGGGTGATGGCAACGTAGGTCGGGGTGCCCTCAACGCCTCGACGAAGAACTCAGACCACAAAGGCTTCTGTTTAATCTCCTCATCACTGAAATGCTCCAGTGGATAGTAACCACCTGGGTCCTTCATGTGGAGGAGGATCATCGAAAGCTGGGCGTCGACCGAGAGGAGGAGATTGGGCCGCAGATCCCAGATAATCTGGCCGATGATCCGGCGCTCCCGTTCCCGCAGGTCCCGGAAGTGAGTTGTGGTGAACCGATGTGGCCCGATTTGGATTTTCTGGGGAATGAAGCAGAGGATATTGGGGTTGGCCCTCCCGGTGTCGTTCACCACATTGTCCCAGCACCGGCCCTTCTTCAGATGCTTCCGAATAACGCCTTGGATGTCCGACAGTTGCGTAGAGTCCGACGGCGGTTTTCCCTGAGAGATTACCAGGGTCAGATTGTCCTTGTATTCGCGGGACATCCGATACAGCTTCCAACAGCCCAGAAGGACCCCGATGCCCGAGAGCTGCTCCCGTTCGGCATGTTGTCGGAGTGCGTCGAATGAGCCCCATGCCGTCTCCGTGAAGGAGTTTATCGGGGACCGAAGTTGTGTCCGCACCTGGTGGAGACACCGCTTGATGACGATGAACGTCTCCGGGCTCGCGATCGACAGGGCCAGATGTAGTAGCTCGCTGGCCCGACCGAGTCCGGTGGTACCGGGGCCCCGAGGGTTTTGGCTACCGGCAATCTCGGTGACCTTCTCCCACAGGCTGTTAGCCTCCAAACCGTTATTGATTGCGAGCGTGGTCCAGTACGGCTCCAGGTCCACGGGGAGACCCGAGGCCGGGGACCCCGGCGAACCCCCGCCAAGGAGATGCTGACTGCCGTAGGACGCTTGCACATCGGACAGGATCTCCCAGGCAAGTGTCTGCCGATAACCTTCGGGCACGGGACCGGCCTGCGGTTCCCGCCGTGTGACCCGCTGGTTCGACACCCAGAGCAGCCAGGTCCCATCCGGCACGGGCCGGCCCGTGGCCGGCCACACTTGATGCTTCCATATGGGGACCCTCCGCCCTTCGTGGGACATCACGCTGCCGATCTGTTCGGCAGCGCGTTGGCACAGCCTGCAGCTCTGCTGACCCAGATCGCTCGGGCAACCGTAGTGGGTCACAAGGCCTGTATCGGTCTGCACCTCGATTAGGGACTTCTCCGGCTCCCCGTCTGCCATGAGAAGGACCCGACGGCGGAGCAGGGGCAGTTGTCCCAGTCTGCCTAACCAGAGTTCCGGCAATCCATGCAATGCAGTCCATTTCCCGGCAAAGTAGTCCAGGACCTCTGCACTCAGGGCTCCTTCCTCACAGGTGAGCTGTTCCACCAGCGCCCTGATGCGGCTCCCGTCGAAGCATCCCCAGGGGTACTTGAAGCTGTCCTCGGGGGAGATACCCTCCACGGACACAAGGTCGGGAACCTCATCCAACAGCCCGGCGGAAGGGTCGTCGGCGCGGCGGTGGGCCACCTGGACAGCGTCACTGTCCACGCCCCAGTCCCCGCTGGCACCAGGAGTCGGTAGAGCAGACGCCACTGTGCTGTTGGCGTCAAGGGCGAAAGGACCCGTAAAATGATCTAGGTTTGCCTGCAGGCAGTCGGCCTGGGTGTCGTTGCTCCCTCGGGGCCAGCCATCGCGGGCATCCGGACAGAGTATGGAGGGCGGTGAGGGCAATGAGATGTCCGGGTCTATCGGTTGCGGGAGGAAGGAATCCACCAGGTCCAACATCTCCGCATCAAAATAGTTCGGCGTATGTGGTCCAGCCCCGTCGATGGGGCCTTGGGGGAATATTATTGACAGATCGATATCGGGAAGCGTGAACGAGCTCGGGAGGGTGTCGAGGTTTACAAAGATATCCCCAGACGTTCCGTCAGGGAAGGTGGGACCATTGTCGGAGTCGGGAAGACGCTCGTTCACGGGAGAAGCCATTGGTCGCGTCATGTCCATGTGATAGGGTGTGGGGAGTTCATCCGTGCTTGACTCACCGTCTTCGCTCACGAACAGGGAATCTGCCGGGGACGAGTGGGTGTCTGTACTCAACCTACTCATCTTCACAAGATCTTCTAGGCATTTGGAGAGCCTGGCGGCTCTGGGGGTCCGTCTGGCGGAGGCGACCAACACCGGCGAAAGAGCCCTGACCACGGCAATCTAAAGCAGATTAGATCGGGTGGCGACCAGACAGGAGACAGAGAAACCAAGGGACAGACAAATGCATCAACCAGGAAGTCGTCCTCCGGTCCCTGGAGCCCGTCGCGCCTTTGATCCAAGATTTTGATCAAGTCATCCTTCCACTGTCAGTCGGGGATGAGCGGTCGGATCGTGGACTACTTACGAGGCTCCTTTTCACCTGATGTCTGACCTGGGGGTCCACCATTCTGTTTTGGACGGCGGGCGGGAAATACCAGATGCGACAACAGATATATCGTCATGCTCCCATTATCCAGCCGGCGCCGGGTGCAGACCGGATACAAATACCCGGGGCTCCCGCGGCCCGACAAAAGAGGTTCGAAGGACTTGCGATGTGACCGCTGAAGTCTACTCGTAACGGATCATGTTGCACTCAACGACCAGGGTAACCTCTCACCCGCTGGAGGGTATATACCATGAATCTGGCCGCTCGTCCATCGTCGATGGCAGCTCCGCAGGCACGGCGAAGCTTCTCGAGAACAGCCCGGTAGGAGGCCCTCGTAGGATAGTGCACGATGAGCAGCACGAGAACGCTTGCACCCGTCAGGACTATTTTCTGAAATGGCATGCGGACGCGACCGCCGAGCTCGCCAAACTGCGTTGTCGAGTCCATGAATTCGAGGGCCCCCAGTCGGCGGATATGGGCCGGGAAGCAAGAGAGGTCCAACCAGCCATTGGGGAGATCGAACCCCCTGGACAGGGACAAAGAAAGACCTAGGTGATGTGCTACATAGTGTGACACAGAGTGAAGTCTATCAGATAGTGCGAACGCGTTTCCTATAGCTACAGGAGCGAGCAAGAACACTTTTGCGGTAGGTGCGTAGATCACATGATTTACACTCGCTGCGGGCTGGCGCCTGGCTCCATTCGTGCCCTGTCAAATCCATCCCCTGCTGTTCAAGAAACCAACGCAACGAGCGAGGGAAGCCCCCAAGAAGCTCGGTCCGTTCCTCGTCCAGCTTCAGTGACAGCGAGATCGGGGTATCAGGACCCCGGAGCGCGAACCGGACAGGTACGCAGTACCTCCCGCACTCCGGGCAGACCGCGTCCTCCCGCGCCGACGCCCCCAGACTCTGCCCCACCAGCGTGTATGTCGACGCCCTGGGGTGGAGCCGGCCCAACGCGTCGACAAACGCGCGCCCCCGCGCTCGACAGCGGATGGTCCCCAGGCAGAGATGATACCCATCCTCCCATGTGGGAACCGCCGCCAGTTCCAGGAAGAGACTCGCCAGTAGGAGCGATGTCAACGCGGATCGCACCAACCCAGCCGCCACTCCGTCCACCAGATCCGTCATCCACTGTACCTGCCCGACCGCGTTCAGCAGGGGTACCTGGTCGGGGAACGTCACGTCCAGCCGATGGTAGGTCCGCCTCTTTGTCTCGTCCAGCTGCGCCAGCAGTTTCTTCCACCCTTCGTCCGCGTCCATGGCCTCCGCGATGAAATCGTACAGGCGAAACGCGAAGCCGCGCGTCCAAGTCCGCCGACGCTGGCCGTGGGGCTGACGCGGTCGCCCCGTGCCTAGGGAGATCAGGGTCGCCGGTTCAGGTGCGGACGGCCACATCGATCGGGTCTCCACGACGCAGATCCCCGCGGGGTTGTTGTGCTTGAGGCCCCCATCCTCACAGCTCCCAATCCCCGGGAGATGGATGGGCGGGAAGAGTCTGTGGGCTGGTCAGCATGCACCGATCAGCACTGGGGAGGGTTGACGGACATGGGGACTGCCGTCGTCGCGCGTGCGCTGTCTCCGGCATCAGTAGGTGGTCGACCGCGGGCCGGGGAGAACGTACCACTCCCACACCAGCAGGTCTTCTCTCTCGCCCTCCGCCTGGTGGACATGATAGTAGGCCCCGTCCTTTCCCACCGCCAGCGTCCGACGGTAGTTGCACAGGAGCACTGCGCGTGTCGTCGTGGTCGTCACCGCCACCTTTGTGCCCGACACCGGCTGGGCGCCAAACATGCGCTCAGTGGCGCCGAATCCATCCTGGAGGAGCTCGTCCCACGCGGCTGCGTCATACCATCCGTTCGTCCACCAGCAGCGGAAGGCCCGAACGACCTTTCCCCAAGGCCATCGAGACGAAGGCTGTTTCACGAAGAATCGGGACATCAGCCCCGCAAACAGGCGGGTACACTCGTCGATCGATCGGCGCTGGTGGAAGATTCCCAGCGCCAGGAGACCGCCTGCGGGGTCAGATCATACGTCCTCGTGGCCATGGTAGGAAAAGGATTACCCGAGCTGGAGCCAAAGACGACATCCACCAGTTCTTGCACCGGGAACCCATCCCCAAGGGCCCGTTGCATGTGCTCGAGGAACCGGAGCGGAATGAACACGCGCACCCCCCCGCCGTCGATCGTCAGCGCTCGCACCGCCGCGGTCGGAGGCAGCACGGTGACCGGCTGATCGCATGTCATCCGGCAGAGGATGCATCTCCCGACCCGATACCGATACTCTGCACCCGGTTCCGGGATCCCGTATATCGCGGTGCAGGCATCACACAACGCATGACCGCATGGGAGCGGGTGCTGGGGCGGGGCTGCCAGGCATCCCAGACATGTCCGCTGGGTCTTCACCCCGCCCAGACGGGCCTCCCATTGGGCCAGGGTCTCCTCGTGGATCCGCTGCGATGGGCCCTGACCCAAGAGCAGTCGATCGTAGAGACCGGCTAGGTGATACTCGATCAGCTGACAGTCCGCCGGCGCGGCACCCGCGGCCGCCAACGCATCCTCGCACGCCCGGCGGTAGAGGCCGTCGAAGACCGCTGCCGGGCTGAAGCCTACAGTGGATCCCTGGTCAGCAACCGCTCGCTGGCGGGTGGGGAAGGGGGTTTACGGTGAGCCCTCGGAGGGTATGCGTCGACCAGCAGCGTGGAGGCGATGTAGGCCGCCTGGTGCTCCCACTCCGCGCCCTTGGTAAGCTCGAGGAAGGCCTGCAGGTGTGCTCGATGACCTTGCAGCCTGGCGGCCGGTGGTCGACCGCACCGCACAAAGTCAAACGGCTGCGCGGGGGCCGCGCAAACATGTTCCAGAGCACAGCGGAAGAACGCATTCAGGTGAGTCGCCGAGAAGAGACACCCGTCCTCTTTCCGGTCTCGGCGGCTGAGGTCGATCGCCTTCAGGAGCGCCTCCTTCAACTCACGGTGCCGCGCCATTCCGGACAGGCCGCCGGCACGCAGGTGCAGCAAATGGGGCGTGGAGAAGACCTCGGCGATGTCCGGCATCTCCGTTAACCGAAACAAAAAGTCGCTCTCCTCGATCAGGTCCCGGGTGACGCTCACGTTGTCCGTCTCGGCGACCACCAGGATCCGTGACCGGTGTTCCAACCCAGAGGCGTCCCGACCCAGGCTCGCCCACGTCGCCAGCGCCGTGTGTACCGCGTCCAGCCCGCCCACGTCGTCAGCGAAGATACAGACGACGTCGACAAACGGGAAGAGTAGCCGCGCGAGGAGAATGTCCCACAGGTGGCACTCCGACGACCAGCGGAAGGGCAACTCATCGCCATCGAAGTTGCCCACCTCCACCGTCAGCGGCGTCAGGTGCGGGTCGCAGTCGGCGAAGAGGATCGGATGGTCGCTGAACACAGTCCGGCTGTCCAGGCGTAGCCCCAGGCCGGGATTGCCCCGCCCCATGTGGTTGTCCGGGAACAAGTAGCGCAGAGCGACGTTCTTCCGCCTCTGGCCGAGGAAGAGGGTGAGACTGGGGAACTGCGTCCGCGGCGAGACCAGTTGCTCCTTGATCCGCGTCAGGCACTCACCATGCTGCACAAATATCCCGGCTGCGTGACGCACCAGCCGGAGCCATTCGGAGCCTGCTGCCTCGGACATCCTGAAGTGTGGAACTGTGCGAGCTTACCGACTGGGCGCTGGGCCTTCTTATATCGCACGCACTACATAAAAGACATACCATGCGGCTCGAAATTCCCGTCTGCGCAGGCTCACACGACTTCATCCCCTCTGGGTCTCCAACCCATGGGCTACTGTTTCCACGATGATCAGGCGTAGAGGTGGTTTCAATGCGTTCCTATACAGACAGCGAGAAGCCGCATCTCGTTCACTTCTCGTGAAATGCCACGGTCTTAAATACACCAAATAGTCTGTTTAGAGTCACCTTCATCCACGCGTAGAGCACTGCCGGTCCTTGCCCTGTCACCTTTCTAAAACCCCCTGCCCCTCGGCGTTGCACGATCATCTGTCTGATCACCTCATTCTCCGCATCCAGGTTGTCCAGCCGCGAGCCGATGATATCGAACGACCGATCGAGGGAGCCGCGGAGATCGTCGAGGGCTTGGAAGTTCGCTTCATAATAGTTGCTTGGAAATGGCTCCACGGCTAACGTCGGGGCCAGGAGACAGTCGCAGCGGTCGCAGATATGCTATGGCACTGTCAGCATGTGCGTCTGTGTTTCGTGGACTATGTCGCCAACCGTCTGGATAGAGGATGCTTCTGATCCGCTTTCGTAGGCCATGGTTTGGATCCTTGCTGACGTTCTTCTCCAGACCCAGACATCCCTTTTATAGAGCCCTTCCCCGCCAGACAATACCATCCCGACTGTTAATCAGACCGTCGGCCTTGCACACCATGCAACACTCCGCTAGAGCATCGACAGACTACAGTACGTCGGTGTACAGCGTGCTTGATGCGGGGACATTTCCCGACCGACCCACCACGCCCAGCTCGTTCGAACACTACCTTGTCAGTCAAGGGGGTCGCAGCTCGGCCGCTGACTTGTCTCGGACTGCCCTTCAGCAAGGAAAGAAAGATCGTCTCACCGATGAGGAAGAGTACAAGAGAGCTGTCTACGACGCATCGTTCCTACGGGCGGAGAACGCTTGGTTTCGTGGGATCCGGAAGGCAGCCGTGTCTCTCCACGAAGGGACAGTCCAGCCGGTCGCAGAGACGCTGGCTTCGGCCACTGCCAAGATTCAAGACTCCCTCCTGCGTTTTTACCTAGCGTTTGGCGCCGTCGAGCACGCCATCAAAGCCGATGGGCCCGGGGCGAAATCTGACACTGAGGCGACACTACGGGAGCTGAACCCCGTCTTTGAGGGATGTCGTGCCGGCCTCGACGAGGTCCAGGGGGCCCTCCGAGCGTTACAAGGTGGGTCGAGCACTTTCTCCCGCCGGGTTCTTGAATCCAATCGCTCCTACGCTAGCTTCTTTGGAGTGGACTACGAGGAAGACGGAGTCTAGTGATAGTTCCGGATCTAGCAATGCATGCATCTGTTATTTCTGGGCTGGGTAAACACCCTCCAAATGTTTGATATCGATTTGGATCAAGTAGTCGCCAAGATCAATGAGTCCCAAAAGCATAGTCCTCACCGATAGCCACCAGATATGGATAGCTGTCAGGCCCTGAGGTGCTATTGGCCATGTAGCCATAAGTATAATGGCTTCCGAAGCGGCAGGCCTTAGACACCTCTGTGGCGGCGTTGATAAGATCCACGCACATGGTTTGGATGGGATGGTCCAACTGTGATGTCTCGTCAGCCGCGATCACCTATCCATCTAAGACTATTGAACCGCACTTTATTGCACATAAAAATGGAGGAGTGTCCCATATGGGATAGGCGCGCGCAGCTTCCTGGTTGCGCCACGCAAATAGTGTCTTGGGCTGCAACATCGTTGAGATGGCTAATATTATCTGCTGTCTCATCTAGGCGGGCTACGCCGTATTCAGTGGAGCACTGAGGCTTTGTTGCTTCATCCTGTTGTCCTATTAGGTCCTGTTTTTCCTGTCTGGTTTCTGGCTTACCATTGCCCGCGCATGAAGATCTCCGCCGTGATGGTAATTTGCGATAGGGAATGAAGTCATATGCAGCACCTACTTGTTTCCTGTCAAAAGTTTCCAGTCACCTCCGTGTATATTGGTACTCCTTACTGGATGGCCAATATTGGAGTCAAATACGACTGACGTCCCATCTCCCCCAGTCACCTAGTTCTCCCTGTTAGTAAGCACGAGAATACACCAACCACGTGAGAGAAGTATGCAGGAATGGGTTCGTGCTAGGTCCTACAAGCAGATCGGTACACATCCTCACTGTGGGTAACTTACTGCGCCCAGTCCGACCGAAACCATGCAACTGAGGATGCTGTATGTCTTCATGGTATCTGTGTCTTTGCATTATCACTCTCTATGGCCCAGGGCCGGATGGGATATCGGTATTTAAGCCACCAACTTTCTCCTGTTAAAACGTGCCATCAGATTGTTGATTCCCGGTGATGTAGCTGCCATAGCCACATGTGTCCTGTTAATAGCCTAGGTAGTTTATCTGTTACACTATTCGATGGCTGCATCGGACACCCAGGTCTTTTGGGGGATTCTTACTTTCAAATGGAGGGCTCTACAGTACCCTGCCACTTTCTACGGTAATATTTTATCAAAATATGTAGACTCGGGTAGTGTATAGTGGATTCAAATTATATCGTAGATGAACAGAGGCGCGAAGTGTACTGTACTAGCTATCCTCTTATCAACGCATTGATTAGCAAGCATACTGACCCCAGTGCTACCATATTCTTTTCTTTGTTCCCTCATCCCGGTTAATAATACTCCTCGTTGGCAAGCATATGGGCAATTATCTTCCCGGCATCCGTGAAACCACTTACTCTAGTGACCCTAACTTCAGTTGCCGGGGTATTTGGATTGATTGGCCATGAGCGAGCCCTGAAATGGAGCCCTGAGGGCGCGCCCCAGGGGCGAGCCCCCATCGATTTAATTGGGCATTCTGACAAACAGGGGTGTCTAGATTGACTTAATGTGAGCGCGCTCAGAAAGGAAGTTCCGCGGCCGGCTTTACTGGCAGGGTTGTTGGAATCGAT
Organism: Aspergillus ambiguus; assembly: GCF_047715705.1. NCBI lineage: Eukaryota > Fungi > Ascomycota > Eurotiomycetes > Eurotiales > Aspergillaceae > Aspergillus > Aspergillus ambiguus. Next base: position 20,743 of record NW_027395558.1, on the reverse strand, counting down.
TGGCTTGAGTAAGCCCTGAAATAAAGCCATGAGGGCGCGCCCCAGGGGCGTCTCTGCAGACGTCACAAGACGGGTAATGGAGTACCCCAGCCTTTTCACAGCTTAATGGGCAATCAATCACGCCTATCAGGCGAGGCTTGAAGCTGAACCAAGCGGTAGCGAGTTCTAGACAACGAGCATGGAACACATTGCTCACTTAGATTCAAGCAAAGTACGACCGCGGGCAACCAATGCTGGATAAGAAGCCCACATCGTGGAGCAGGCTGAGCAAGATGCCCCTGGAGATTGCGGAAGTGAAGATAATAGGTCCAGGCTCTCTCCTTGACTGTCATGGCTCTTCTCCGTATAGGCCTGTTGGGGAAGTTTCGAACAGCGGTAGTCCCAAGCTAGATCACTGATCAGCCTTTATGAAGTATAGAGTAGCCTGTCCCTTACGGTGAAATTTTCGCAGTTCCATCGGTACTCTCTTTGCGGATCGATGTCTGCAAATGTGGTCAGAAGCAAGCTCCTATTTCCTCATGACACTGGGGTATATAGACCCCGGGGCTGACTTTGGTTCGGTTGACCGCACTTGGCTGCAGAAATGAGGTCTAATGCTCACATAAGCCTCCGACCGCCTCACACGGCGAAGGACGAAAAGATCACGAAACTTGAACTCTCAAGTCCATCGGCCTTACTCCAAATCCAATTGCTCTTTTCCACATTTGTCCCTGTCTCGAATGAAGGCAGTGGACGTTCCGGTGGACATGACCCCTCTTGCTCTTCCCGCCTCTCGGCGGAGCGGCTGGCCATCTTAGCCTCAAGAGCTTTGCTGTATCACGAGACTGGACGAAGTATGATGCCCCAAATTCGGTCCGAAGTGTGGCAGCCAATTTTCCGACACTACTCACAAAAGTTACTACGAAGAGCAATTCATAGTCTTCTCCCTAAGCTACAACGCAAATGCCAGAATTTCAGGGTGCAGAAAGCCAGAAGTGTCCCAGACCTTCGATTCCTTCTGAGTGAAAGTAAGGGGGTTATTCTACAAAATATCGTCTAGAGGGGTCCGTCATACTCTTGAGGCCCCCGCCACTTCGCGGATGGACAAAGGCGCTTCTACAAACGTCAGTCGTGAGAACAATACTAGTGTAAATGCCACTTACGATCTGTTTCTTTGGCGGTGGCCAGGCCTTGGACTGGCTACTGTTGTAGGAAATCATATATCCAGTAGCGTGTTGGATTACAAGGTACACATTTGCGGCAAAATGACTGGCAAAATTGTCCGCGTAGACTAGCAGGCGGCGCTTTTTCTTCTCGAACTTCGATCTGTGTTGCTCTGCGGCAGAAGCCGTGGCCAGACTGCTGGGGGTCTCGCACTCCACCCCGTCGTGAGGGGAGGGGGGCCACCCCTTGTCGGAGGAGTTGTTGTAAATCAGAAATTCGCCTTCTCGGCTTTGGACTACAAGGTAGACCCTCGAGTTAAACAGCTTGCCAAACTCGTCCGTCTGTTCGAAGAGCCGATCGCTGCGTCGCTTGAACCGTGACCGCTCATTTTTGCGCTGGCGTCGTGCCTGGTCCGACATGGCAGTGGTAGTTCGGGTCCGCGGGATCAACGTACCCGTCGCGAAGGGCGGAGCCCTTTGACTGACGGGCGATCGACGGGTATATAAGAGGCCCACGAGTGAGTTCATAGATCTGTTGGTGGTTCACGTTGCATGCCTGGGAGGGATGATTTTAGCCATATGCTTCCGGCCCCTCGTAAATACTCTCCAGCCATACGCCCGCCAGTGCGTGAGATTTGCGGTCCTTCCTGGTATGGACCAGACGCGTCCGCCTGGGGGGAGCTGACGGCGCGTAGATGGTACTAAGCAGGGAACCCTGGCGTGCAAGCTGGCGAGTGTGAAAAGGTTGTGGTCCTTGACAGAAGCCCGTCCATTCACGCTGGTGAGGATACTCCGGGATCCAGACCATGTTGGTCTTCCGGAGCCGGCATCCAGCGCATGGCACCTCGTTCCCCACATCTGATCGCTCATCCGCCCATACGCGGGGCTGACCCGGGACTTCGTTGCCGAGAGGTTCTCCGACAAGCTACCTGGATGCGTTCCTTTAATCGAAGTAGACTTGGCCAGGCCATTCACAAACTCGTGATAGCTCAGGTCACCGACGAGGGCGTCCCGTAGACATATATCACGCAAGATGGAAGTAGATATATAAAGCATGGAAATCCCAAACGGTATCCTCTTCATTTCAGTTATCCAGTACATCTGTCCCAGACGATGGAGTCCACCGATCCTACCAGCTTGTCTGTTCAGGGTTCAGACCACAGCAGTGGTAGCTCGAACTGCTCCTACTGCGATGACCAGACGAGCCTGCCTCTCCTGAGCTATCACAGAGATAGACATCACCAAGCGAGCCCGCATCTCATCCGTCTTTTCAGGGCTGGTCGGGGTCTCCTGGCCCCGGAACAGGGCGAGGAGGCTGCCCATGAGATCAACACTCTCAACGAGGACATCCGTCGGCTCAATCGCGCGCACTTCCGGGACGAGAACCTGGGGACGATTGATACTGACATCTTTCAACATGCATGGAAAAGTCCAGGGTCTATGTCACACCTGCGGGACTTTTGCGAGAGGCGTCACTACCCCGCTGCGTGGGCCTGTATACCGCCGCAGCCGGGCGATGGCTACTTGCCTGGTACTAACGCGCTCTTGGATGAGTGTTCGTGGAGGACGGCCGGGAGTCTCCTGAACGCCCTCTGGACCCTCCAGAAGGCAGCGGCCTCACGGTCGATCGTGGAAGATGTCCGGGGCATTATAGGCAAGCTGCAGCGTGACCTCAATCGACTTATCCTGTCCGGCAGTGATATCCCCAGAGCGGTCCCTGTCAACCTCGAACACGTTGCTGATGTGTATGGCATGCTCATCGCCTGCCTAGAAGACGATCAGAGGAGCCTCTACGAACAGGGTCGGGAGCATCTCCGGAAGGACTGCCTGCTTTACGGGTACCCGGAGGGTTGGGTACCCGAAGCGTATGACGTGGAGAAATTGGAGGAGTACCTTGAGCTCTAAAGCCTCAGTTAGGTTGAAGAGTGCTCTATCCTGTAGAATGATCCGAGGGCTTCAATCTTTCCGTCGCGTGAGTCGTGGTTTTGGAAGTAGCTCAGTCAGTATAAATGCATGGAGTTGGCATCCGCAATTGGGCCCCATACTCAAACCTCCTAGTTCGTATACATAGCCAGTCCCAGAACATTATTACCATGCAGTCTATTGCCCAGAATCCAAGCGACAATGGCGATGGTGTCACGCAGGAGCCGGGCGCAAACGCTTCCCCCGGGCTGTCCCCTGCCGTGTCAGCAGGTAGTGGACCTCAGGTCAGCGATGTCATGGAGCAGACCTTGTGTCACATACTCAGAGGGAGCCCGCGGGACTATGAAAGGATCCTTACGGTCCAAAAGACCGCCTCAGACAGTGATAAGAAGCGGGCCTATCGGCAAAAGATCCTTCTGGTGCACCCGGATCGTTATCCGCCGGAGATGCGGGAGAGAGCCCATGTGGCAACTCAATGTAAGTGGAATCTTGCCGATGGCAGGCAGAACTAACATCCACGGTAGGGCTCAATGAGGCCATCGTAGCGCTCAGAGGCCCAGGTACGACCTTACCGAAGGTAAAGCTTACCTTACCGAGCACATCAGACGTGGGGGAGGAATGGCACCCGTCCGCTTTTGGCGAGGAGTCTGAGACGGATGATACCGACGATGAGGAGGCATCTCGCCCCGTGCCATATGCATCTGAACCGATCAAACGTCGCAAGGCGCCTAAGGAGATTTGGGAAATTTACCGAAACGCAACACCAGCGGTTCGGGCCCTTCTGCAGAACGCCGACAACTCTCTGGCCTGGGACAAAATAGAATCGGCCCGGCGGGAGATTGCGGCGTACTATAATCTTCACGAAGAGATTGAATCCTGGGACCGATTCGACATTATCGGTAATCTGCTGAGAGCCACCTCTCAAGAGGCTTGTACCCTCCGGAAGAAACTTGCAAATGATAAGACAGATGTCATCGCAAGAATGGCGTATGCTAACTTGATGGATCGTCACCGTATGTCGGTTGACATTTTCGGATGGCCGCCGGAGTGGAAATTACAGGACTTCGATGAAAACGACGTTTGCGCTAAGTTCTATCTCCCCGCCCAGCCGTATATCGAGGCTCTGAAGGAGAATCCCGACGATCAGGTAGCGATCACTAAGCTAAAGGAGATCAATTCCCAGATCGAGAAATATGCTGAAGACAACATGTTGGAGGGCGAGGGCCTCACCATACCCGACTACGCATTACTGGACTACTACAAGAAGATAGATCTTGTCAGAGATCGCCTGGCACAGGACGAAACGGATAGTGACGCTGCAACCCAGGCGCTTGACCTAGATGCAGGCATAAGGCAGGTCATTGGTAAGCAATTTCCATTGGCATGGGTGGTGCAGGGCAGTTCTACTGCCCAGAGCGGTCAACCCTCTACTCGGGGCAGCACGCGCTCTACAGCTGGAACGGGTTCATCTACCCAGCCTTCTATTCCACCTGACGGGGCTTCTACCGGAAGTAAGGGAACTGTCCCCGCTTCTGGCATGGGTCATCAGCCTTGCACCAGAACTGGCGAACCTATTCTTGGCCACAGACGCTGGAAGGTTGGGTCACAGGGAGAAGCGTGGCTATTCGCTGTGCTGAACGACGAGAATTCGCGGGTGGGGGAGCTGAGATCTGGGACCCTCATTGGATGTGACGCAAAGGAGGCCTACCTTGGATCAAAAAAGGGACTGGAAGTTACGAATATCGGTCCGGGGCAGCGAGGGTTCTGGGAGAAGACTGAGTATTTCTTCCTCCGCCCACGGAAGAACGAGATATGGGAGATATGGGCACTATGTAAGACGCCGACCGAGCGTCTCCTTGTCACTCTGACCAGCTATCGCCACCTGCGCAGGGGGGTAGACGCCGACTACGATATTGCACTATTTTGCACAAAATACGGGAGGCCGATCCCACCGAATATCGCTAAGAAGGTCTCCCTTGGACACTTGCGGGGCATCACCAATCCGCCTGCCCGTTCTACGGAGCCTAGCTCTACGGGTGACGACGGATGCCGCGATCCTCTCCGCTTACCGGGGCCTGGAGATCCACAGGCCTGGCGTTCGCAGGAGACACAGGCAGAGGAGATATTGAGGCGGGCGCGCTCGCAGGCAAATAGTGGCAGGACACGAGTGGAGCGGGCTCAAATCGAAGATTTGGCCGAGAAACTGGCACAGCTTCAGACAGAACTCGATACCCTTAAGCGCGAAAGAGCTAGGCCATGTGAGCCGTAAAGGTTGCGCGGAGACTACAGGCATATATAAGTCATCTGAAACCCCTCCGTATGTACGCAAGTGAACTACCAACTAGCAATGATACATACCGCTTTTCTGTTTGGTCTCCCGGTCGTTGCCCTTGCTTTACCTGAGCCGTTTGAAATTCCGTCAACCGATGGTATTACCCACCGCGTGCGTGGTGAAGTTCCAGAGACGCTTGCGTCTGTCACTGAACCCACCGGACCTGTGTACCCGACCATCAGTGACGTCCGCTTGAGAACCGAAAATACTGCGGACGACCTCCCTGCATGGTTCACGTCCATTACCTACGTGCGCGAAACTGTACCCACCGGTATCCCCTCCCAAACTTCGACCGGGGGAGTGGCGGAGGCTACGCCGTTCACATGGCAATTTGGCGTTATGAGTGTAGTCGGGATGTGTGGTATAATGGCCTATTTGTGAGATTGGCTTCGAGACCTCGGGGATTGGACCTGGCGGGCAGTTGGAAATATATAAATAAGCGCTTCACTATCTCATAGAAATATCCAGCCATCCGTACCTTATCTTGACTCCCATGGAGGCCACCGACCATCCCCTCCAAATGTATCATCGGTATAAGCACCAGAGAGCCACCCAGCATCTGATCGAACTATATGAAGCAGATAGAAACGGAGATGGGGCTGAGGGGAAGGCAGCCCAGGCCATTTTTCAGCTGGATAAGATCAACACTCGCATCCGTGAGATTAACCAGGAATACGAGCTGCCGGAGCGGCTAGGTATTATTGACTACGGAGCCTTCCTCTACGGATGGAATCGCCAGGAAGACCGGGCGCTGCGCGACGCGAAGTTCGAAGCCTTCTGCAGGAGGAACCACTACATGAAAGGCTGGAGCTATCTCCCTCCGAGGCGCATGTACGACTATTTCAACGATCGAGATGGATGCAACCATACTGTGTGGGAGTCGATCACTGCCTGGTTGAAACTGATCTGGATATTACTCCGGCAGCAGGGACAGTCAGACATAATTGATGAACTGGAGACGAAGCTCTGCAAGCATGCGGGCGACATGTCAGACCAATTCGATGGGCCTTTCGTTCTATCCAAGCTACATAGCATGAGTAGGTTACTGCATGCGCAATACTCAGCCATACTCCCCAGTGCAGTGATAGAGCAGTACGAGGGCGAGAGAACACTCCTGCAACGGATGTGCAATTTTAACGGCTTCCCGGCACAATGGATTCCTGGTAACTATCACGTAGAGCGCCTGAAGGTCTGTCTGAAATGACTGGTTTATGTATGTTTAAAAGGAACTTAGCCCCGTGGACTGCTACCCAGCTACAACCAATCCGCCATCAGTTCGAGACGGCTTTTATGGAAGATATCGGGGAATTATTTGTATTTATCTTTCTTCTTGTGCCATGCGCTATTCTGGTGGCGTTCATCTTGTTTGTAACATTGTTGTGGCATAGGCCACGGGCCGCTGTTGATGCATACCTTTCACGACGTCGACTTGGCCGATGTAGCGGGCACCGAAAGGCTTTTATGAATGACGTGAGCCGGACTCCACTTTTGCCCGCAGGATCATGTCCAGGTCTTCCTTAATTGGGGCGGGGTAATGCTTGTCCTGAACCTGTAAGGACCGTGCTCACTCGGACCAAGAGCCGAAGCCTACCATGTTCGTCACCACGACCAGCAAGTCTTCCGCCGAGCTGAGGTAGTAAATCCGCCCCGTTGGATTAATACGTACGGCCAGAAAGATATCGGCATCGCACTCCACCCTATATTTGGCTGCTTTTCTGAATAAAGACTGTCGTCGTCTACGGCGTTTCTGGGATTTCAAGCGGGAATCTTGCGCCATGGTGCTGGCCTTCTTCCGTAGTCCAAATGCAAGCATTTATAAATCTGCAAGGCTAGTGCGGGCCGGTCCTAATGACGCCGGAAGTTCATGACAAATGACTTGCTCATAATCATAAATCCCTCCCTCATGCCGCTCAGACTACCTCGCTGATGGGGCTGTTTGGTGGCTCCTGATCAGCCCCACCGGTAGCCCGCTCCCAGCTCACCCAGTCAAACAGGTCATCATCCTCCTCCGGGATTGGAAGGCAAGTGCCCAAAGCCTGTGGCTTCAGTGATGCGTGGGCAGGGATTTGCACCGGAAGAAAAGTGATATGACCTGGCACCAGGTCAGCATCGTTTCTAACACCAATCGAGCAGAAATACCTTGCTCAGTGCTATAGCATATCTGGATGTCCGGGGCGAGCATCAGTTCGGCGCGACGGAGGGTTTCCTCCAGAGGCGCAGTTTCCATCGCCAGGAGGGATCGTAAGACGCTTGCGAAGGACGACGCAAGCTGGAGATTCAGTGGTTTCGTCCCGAGAAGCTAAGCTGATGGGAGGCTTACCCGATCCATGTAGGTGCTTTCCGATACTGGGAAAGCCATCATTCCATGCGCCTTGGAGATGGAATACCAGCCCTACTGGGGCTGGGGAACCATTTATAAACCACGCTGAGTGCGGGAAGCTGCGGACCGGCGGGAGTCAAGCACTGCTGTAGCTTTAACATCGAATACGCATTATTTTTCTTATCCCGAGTGCCATGTGCAGGGATAGACGCTCGATGAGCAGCACAGAACAGTAATTAGCCGGAGCCGAGGACCTTGCCACCCCTTGTCGGAAAATGCCTTCCATACTGAGATTGTTTTTGGTCTAAGCGCGAAAGTCTAATCTCCTTATTGATACTATTTGCTCTTAGCTAACCATTCCCCCTTCAGGGTTTTGATAGACTCGCTGAGGAATGCGTCGGACTTCGTACAGTCTAATATAAAAATTCGCTCGTTGCACAAGACCGCACTGCGTTAAGTTCATAAGCCTGCTATTAAACTACAGTACAGTATCGATTCATCAAACACAGCCATATGTTCGTCCTCTATTTTTAAGATGGCTTCTCTGACGAGCGACCGTTACACAATCGCCGTGGGTATGCGCAGAGTCTGCGGCTATCGCCACATAATTAACCGGCTGAGGTCTGCGTGATTGCGAGTCGTCCTACTACATAAAACAAACCATGCATAACGTATTGTGGCATGCATCCCAAGGCAGTCAATGATGAATCCTCTTGTTACAATTCTTTCCTTCGCCATGCTCCCGGGCGTCCTGGCAGGGCCTTCACCGGGATATGTATCCGCGGCTTATTTTGTAAACTGGGTAAGCGTCCCGCTCCACTCCCCCTCAACCCGCGGGTTACTATGAAGAGGGTGCCTGACGAGTGCAAGGCGATATATGGTAGAAATTACCATCCGCATGATCTTCCGGCAGAAAATCTGACCCATATCCTATACGCCTTCGCGAATGTTGATCCTGGGACCGGCAATGTTTCTCTCACGGACAGCTGGTCGGACCTTGAGAGGCATTATCCAGGGGATGAATGGGATGCACTCAGCACCGATAATGCTTACGGATGTATCAAGCAGCTCTTCGTCCAGAAACAGAGGAACCGAGCGTTAAAAATCCTCCTTTCCATTGGAGGGTGGACATACTCGAAAAACTTTCCCGATCCAGTTGCGACCGACGCCGGCCGTCGCCGGTTCGCTGAATCTGCCGTTAAACTTATGCAGGATGCCGGATTCGACGGACTAGATATAGACTGGGAGGTAAGTGTGGTGAAGGCGGAGATCTATTATATTGTTCCTCCTGACCGGCTTAGTATCCTGAAGACGAAAAGGCAGCCGACAATCTTACACAACTACTTAAAGAACTTCGAGAGGTGTGGACAGACACCTGATCACTTCGATAAAGGACTAAGTGCAGCATTAGGAGCTCGATGATTATAGTAAGAATCATGGTAATGGCAAACACTTTCTTTTAACCCTGGCCAGCCCAGCAGGTATGTTAACCTCCTAGCATCCGATTCTACTATTGTGCCAATATACCAGGCCCAACCCATTATTCGGTGTTGAAACCAGCGGAGATGGACCGCTTTCTTGATTACTGGAACCTCATGAGTTACGATTATTCGGGTAGCTGGGACCAGACGGCCGGGCACAGCTCCAACCTGTACGCCTCTCCGACCAACGGGGAAAGTACACCGTTCAACACGGACCAGGCCATCAACTACTATGTCTCACATGGTGTCCCCTCCCGCAAGATTATCTTGGGAATGCCTCTCTACGGCCGCGCCTTTGCCGACACGGATGGACCGGGGAGCCCTTTTCATGGTGTCGGGGAGGGCAGCTGGGAACCCGGCGTATGGGACTACAAAGCCCTGCCACGAGGGGGATCGCATGTCACGGAGCAGTGCGATATCGTCGCCGCGTTTAGTTACGATTCCGAACGGCGGACAATGATCAGCTATGACACGCCAAGTATCACCAAGATGAAAGGCCGATATATCAAAGCGAAGCAACTCGGTGGGGCCATGTGGTGGGAGAGCAGCGGTGACAGCGCTGGGGAGTTAAGCCTGATTGCCCATGCAAGTGACGCACATTGATGTTTACGCTCATGACTGATGCATATGACAGATGGTGGATGAGTTGGGCGGGACTGCTGCTTTGGACCAGGGCCAGAATCAGTTGAACTACCCCATGTCACGGTTCAGGAATATAAGAGTTGGATTAACTTGAGGTTCACGCTGTCCCTCCGGGAACGAGTTCTATACAGGCATGAAAGCACTGGGGTAGCCCTGCTTGTGTTCGACATCTTGCGCACCCATGACGCAAACGAGGTGTGGTATGTTTAACAGGTAAGGAGCTTACGCTCCACAATCTCTGTAAATGCTATTGTTCCATCCCAATTCAGGCCGTGTCTAAGTTCAGTGTAATGGCTCCATGCAAAGACGCAGATAGAAGGCTTACCTTGTCCAACCAGAGTGTAAGAAAATAAACCCAGAGCATCCTTTTGCAGCTAAAGCCCATTCAGAATGTAGTGCGGCGCGCCTCTCATTGTCAAAAACGGTGAAGGCGTTCCTCCCCTGGCAGTATGGCCCGTGTGGCTGTGAAGACGCATATAGACAACTTCTGCGGAATGGTTCGCATATCTAGCGGCCTAAAATTTGGCACCGAGTGTCACCTGCCGGTGATATGGAATGGACAGAGAGCTGTTAGAATGCAGGGATGGTAAACTGCATTGTGAGCACGGCCAATCATGTCGGGTCCTAAAGACGCAAGTAGTCGTCTGGAATGGCCGGAAAAGAAAGTCTGCATGTAACTCAGTCGACGGCACGGATATATAACTACTAGCCGGCGCCTCTAACCAGGTTGTGACCGTTGGGTAAGCCATGATGGTTACGAAGCAGTATTGCTGTGTAGTCTGCAGCAAGGCGTTCAAAAGCAAGGCTGGAGCTCTAGCCCATACCGTCGATGTCCACTATTTGCCATGTCCCCAGTGCTCCCTGCGGTTCGAGAATACAGCGTCCAGAGATCAGCACCAGCGTGTCAAGGGGCATTACAAGTGTTTGCGTTGTCACTCGGTCTCTAAAAGTCGTGGTAATCAGTGCCATATGGACGCGAAGGCATCTACATTCGAGTGCTGTTCTTGTAAGCGTCACTTCGCGAGTGAAGCCGCTCTTCGACAACACCTGCACGATAAAATTCACCAAGACCTACAACGAAAGACCGCTCATCGCTGTGAGGACTGCAATAGGGTTTTCCCTTCCAAGGTCGCACTCGAACAGCATATGCGGTCACCGATCCATAAACCCTTGGCCAACCTGCGGTGTGTTACTGAAACATGTCGGCTTACGTTCAACGTCCCCTCTGCTTTGATCCATCACCTAGAGAGTGGCTCTTGCTCGTCAGGTTGGACACGAGAGAAAATAAACTCGGTGCTTCACCAATACGATAGCGATCGACTCCTCACCACCCGCTCTGTGTCATTAAACACAACACTCAGCAATGACTCTCTGAGCAGTCTGGTCTCCAGCTCATCCTACGATATTCTTACGCCTGCCGAAGGGAGCGAGACCGACAGCGATTTGGGCGCCGTGCTGATCACATCATCACCTCGAGATGTTCACCACAATAGGTCGATGCAAACAAACCTATTTTGTCCTTTGTGCCAATCAGATGGCAAAAAAAGGTGCTTTAAGAACCGGAGTGCCCTCCACATGCATATATCATCCCCAGCCCATGCAGAAAGGTCGTTTAAGTGCCCGATTGCCTTCTCTGGCCCGAGAAGCTCGCCAGCCGGTCAAGTCCAACGTTTTGCTACTCTCAGCGGGCTTACCCAACACCTCGAGAGTGGCCGATGCGGAGGAAAGCGGACGTTATGGAAAACGCTTGAATACCTTCAGAAAGATGTCTTTCGGTTTGAATGGCCGGGGAATTTCATTCTAAGTTAAGTTGGGTATGTTCTTGTATTTGATTCCTATCTATACCTGCCACATCGCCGCTTACCAAGCTTTACAGATCTTAACTACATAAGGGCGCATTAGTTAATCTACACCTACACGCTATTACTCGGGATACCTGCCACTGCAGGAACGTTCGGAGCAGAATGTAAGGCAGTGACCGCCTCCTCTCGGGAGCAAAATCGTCTTTAGATATAGCATAACTAAAGACTTTTATTCCCTCCCTGTGGTCGCGAGCGGCAAACCTTCCAATGCTTTATCGATAACTACATGTTATATGATGGTTTACTCTGGCATATTTCCTTTTAGGGTTTTGTCATGGGATGTTTATTTCGTATCCCTAGTCCATAGTATCAGCTAATATAAGAGCTTCATTTATGTCAACTATCAGATCTAATATTTTCAGGCGTTTTTTCAGAAATGAGAATTCATTAAAAATTGCTGGTTACCTGGTACGTGAGGTACGTAAGACTCTCAAATTGGGGTGCGCCGGTATCTCATATAATTTTAGGTTACGGTGTTGGGGGAGGACCTAACAATATCTGTCTGACCTCCCACGGACTACAGACCGCATATGGTGGGCATCTCACGTATAAATAAGTCTACCTCCCCCGACCCCATCCTAAAAACCCAACCGCTTCATCCAGATCCGGTCCCCTAGAGACCTCTTGTCTCAGAAAGGATGCAAGGACTACACATTTATGCCATTGTAGCGGCGGGTATCTTGGCAGGTTTTCTTCTAACCCATGCTCTCTCCTCCCTCACTAGCTGGACGAACCTGATCTCCATCCTAGTCTCTCGACACCTGACACTTCCTCTCGTGGTTCGAAGGCATCGGCTCTGGGGTCCGTGGTCAAGGGCCAGTGTTTTGCAAAACTTATCCTTTATTGCGGTCAATGTCTTTCTTGTCCTCTTTCCTATGGGATCCTTGTCCAACGCTAGCTACCGGGCAGGAGAACTAGCCCTGATCAACTTGATCTACCCTTTATCCACCATCCACTTAAGTCACCTTGCGGACCTCCTGGGCATTACTTTGCGCACCTGTAGGAAAATCCACGGTATGACCGGCTGTGTAGGCGCTGCCTTACTATCATTTCATGCCGTTGCTGCCATGCAGGTATCAGAGTTCAGCTTTCCGCTAGATCAGCCGAGGAATCTCTGGGCTATGATTGTACGTTTCAGTGCTACGAAGACTTCAATTTTTCTCTCTGACAGTCCGAAGGCAGGTATCTCACTAGTCCTCCTTGCTATTATTTCGATACCATGGCTCCGCCTATTATCCTATGAGATATTCCTCCGAACACATCAGGCCCTGGCTGGGCTCGTCGTATATGGCACTTGGCGACATCTACCGGCTGGAAACCGCCATACAAAATTATATCTTTTGGTCGCGTTTGGGATCTTCGGCCTCACCCTGCTTTTACAGTTGGTGACCTTCTTATATCGGAATGGGCTCTTTGCTGGACGGGGCTCTCCTAGAGCCTTGGTTTCGTTCACTGTGAGAGAGACTAAAAATGAGAATCCCGTTGCGACTGCTGCCCACATTCGGGTTTTACTCCCTCGGGCTATAAAGGTTGAGGCGGGGCAGTATATTAATCTCTGGGTCCCGTCCGTCAGCCTTTGGTCATGGGCGCAGACCCATCCTTTCACAGTCATCACCTGGTCCAAGGGCGTGCAAGATACAATGGAACTCCTCGTACAGCCACGCCGTGGATTCTCCGCAGATCTTCTCCGCAGCGCTAATGGGGCGACAGATGGTTGGGTTTCGTTCCTTGCCCTTTTCACCGGCCCTCACGGAATGAGTATCGATGCCAGTCACTATGAAAGTGTCTTGGTGGTGGCCAGTGGTTTTGGAATCGCCGCCGCAATCCCTTATCTGAAAAAGTTAATTCACGAGTGTAAAACTTGTACTTCACAGGTCCGCCGATTACATCTGGTCTGGCAGGTGGAGTTGATTGACGAGATAGCTGCTGCACAAGATCTATTAAATAACCTCTTGGATGATGATATCTTGGATGCGGGTTGGGTTTGTTACCGATGGTTTCTATCAAGGCTTCTTGCGAGACTAATCTTAGTTTCAGATACTCCATATCTCCATGTATTTAAGGAGCGGCCTCGAGGAGGAGAAAGTACCCTTTGGTCGAAACAAACGAGCGTGCCTTTATCAGGGTTTACCAGACTATCAACAGATTATCGCGCTGGAGGCATCCGGTGAGCAAATTAAAAGGCTATCCAGCATCCAGGACGACCGCGGTGGGTTGCTAGTACTTGGTAACGCACACGCGCCGCTTTGGCGACTCGACGCTAAGCTGCTTGCATAGTCTCCACAACGGCCGAGATCCGAGACCACCTACGGGAAACAGTGAGAGGATACCTTGAGGACAGAGTTAGGCTCGTAGAGCTGGAGTACCAGCCGAACGTTCCATGACTCGCGGGTTATTCCTATTAACCAGCTCTCGGGCAGATGTGAAGGGCCACGGTTTGTTGGGTCTTTATCTGGCTCGCTTTTCAACTTTTTACAGCATACACTTTCGGTTGGCAGGAACAAGGATAGGAATCTTTATAGGCTATCTATCTCCCCTTATCCGACTCAGGTACGTACGAGTAGAAAGTACGCGTGGTTATCAGGGCAAGCCATGCCAGACCAATGAGGTCGTCAGGAGTCCACTGGATTTCGCTTAGCAGACGCTGCTAGAGGACTGTAAATATCTTTCTGAAGTGATGCGAAGGCCCACAAACCTTTTTAAGCTCCTCGAATGACCCAGCTGATGTAGTCGCGGAGAGGAACTCAACAGCAGCCGAATCAGTCGGCCAGCGCTTGATATTATCCACCCCGATTGCCCCATCGTCTTTGACATATTTCTGCATCAACTGCATCGTGACCCGGGCGACGGGAGACAGGTCACTAGGCTGGATTCTACCAGGCGTCCGTTCCGACAAGCAATCGAGTCGCGCTAAGAGGAGATCCGGTCAGGAAATGGTCCACTATGGTCCAAGCCGTGGACTTACCGATCTGAATATCCCCTTCAAGATTCATCAAGACACCAGAAGAATCTAGGGAAGGGTTATGGAGATTTCTAGAGACAATATACGAAAGACCATCAATGAACTACGAAACGTTAGCTCCAGCATATCAACGCACTAAGGGAGAAGGTTCAACCTGGGACATGATAGCAGCCAGCTGTCGGTGGTTTGGGAAGGCTTTGCAGGCAACAATGTGGTCAAGGGTGAGGGGATAGAACCTCCCAATGGTATATAGAGCATTGGTAGTCTGGAAACATTCTAAGGTCGACGCTACCTTTGCGTGGTGGACATCACGGAGAAGTCGCAAAATTCTGTCTGCATCCTTTCGGGGGTACCGACGAATCGCCCAAGGGCCACGGCAGCCGGTTTGTCGAGTGCACACAGCAACCGTGCCTGCAAGATCACAATCATAGGATTTCTCAAAGGTATCCCAGGGATCCTCACCGCGTACAATCAGTTCGGATACTTCTGTCGTTTCTCTTTCTTGGATCTTCGAAAGGGCTAAAGCTCGCGGTGTGCCACGGATGATTTTACTATGAAGTTCTGTGAAGGATGGGGAGACTCTCCTTTTCGTCAGACGCCCACTGGATAGTACAGCCTCTTCGCTTTTTGTATCAACTCTTGGGACCGATGACACGGGCCCTGAAGATTTGCTGATTGATGAGTTTGAAAGAAGAACCCCATCTAAATCGATGATAGTACCGCGTTTATCGTGACCAGGCTCCATGATTGCGATAACACAGTAGACCAAATTCCAAGAGTACAACGATGTGCCGAGTGGCAGGGCGTAGAGGCTTTCTTATATCTTGTTAGGGCACAGCGGATCCGGTGGTGCGGTAGCTAACCTAGGGTGGAACGAAACACATTCTCACGCGGTTGAGGAGTACACTGCTGATGATATATATACTCCACCGTTGCTCTCCCTCCAGTCTGTGCAAGTCAGTCTTCGCAATGCAGAGGGCATTATTCACCGAAGAAGAAGTGCGGTTGGCGGCGGAGCGGCGCCTGAAATACTTGGGAACTGCGAAAGTTCATATCAACCAAATTCAATTCGACCCTCCATTGCCAAGAGATCTAGACCCCAAGAATTTGAACCGGCTTCGGGAAATATTCCGCAAAAATCGCTGTCGTCGCTTAGATGTTGACAATCATGTTCCAGCCATTGTGTCTCAGCATGATCTCAGTCTTACTCTCCAGAAGGCGAATGTCCCGCGCAGGTTATTGCTGACTAATGATCCACAACACTTTCCCCTTTTAGGATTCTCAGTTGGGCAGCTACGGGCCTTACACGGACGTCATCGAGTGCAGGCGGGCGCTGAGATGCTGCCCCCAGCGGACCGCTGGTGGACGGTAGATCTCTACTCGGACGGTATGACATACATCCCTTGCATCATTCAGACTGACCATTAGAACAGACCTCGGTGACGGTCTGAAAACCTCTCTGGTAGATGAGTACGCCAATCAGAAGAAACCAACGGACGGAGAAATATATCGAAAGATTCGGCAATATGAATTGGAGGATAACGAGGCATTTCGACAACGGTGGTTCGTCCGGTTGTCGCCGAGCAACCAAGATCGCCTAGACCAATTGGATAATAAAAGAAACCGTTGTCTCCGACGAGCCTTCGATCGGTTATTAGCGATCCCAGGGCTTTGGCTCCACGGGATGAGAATTAGCATGCTTCACCGTTTAATTGCTACCGGTTGCGTCGAAGTAAGCCGTGGAACCCGGCGGCTTCTCTTAGTGGCTGTGCTGATCGCAAATTTACAGGAGATCCTCGCGTATCTTGGCCATATCCGAGACTTCTGGTCCTCTCTGGTTACCTCAGATCCTTCCGCCCTGAAGAAGATTGATACGGACACAGTCGACGCCCTTCAGCTAATGGCACCGGGAAAATGCCGGACTGATGCAAAAATGGCCCGTGGGCTGGTCCTTGGTGGTCAAGTACTCGCGGGGTTTAACGATCAGGAGCGACAGATTATATGGGATAACATGCAGAATTTCGACGGGTTGATCCCATCTCTATATACCTTTTTCGAAGACTTCAAGTACCTAGAAAGCTGCTCGCATTGCGTCAAGCGGCTGATTGGCCCATCAACCAACTCGGTATGGCAATCGATGAGCTCAATATTCATTCCCTCCGAGGAGGGTGAGAGCGTTATCCAGACTTCAGAGTCGACTTTCCGGTCCGAGCGTGGGTCCGACAGGGAGCGCCTCGATAAAGGATATTTACAGATGTGGCTGTATGCTATGAGACATTATCCTCTAATGCCGCCGAACCCGAAGAATGATGACGACTTACTGGCCAAGCCCGCACGTGGCAGGGCTGATGACAGGGTGATCCATGAGATGGCCGAACTTGCCCGCCGACTTGGGTTTGATTCGCCGGAAATTAGGGCTTTATCTGGCGTCTCTCCTGACCATCAAATCGCGCGAGCCGCCTTACTCCAGGCCCGGAAACCTGGTCGCTTCCGGTATGACCCGCAGCAGTTCGATACCTTGGTTCAGCGTGTTGTCGAATGTTTCGCAGCAGCAGTCCCTGAGGAACCCGGGGAGGTCCATGAGCTTCTTGCGGACAGCTCAGTGAGTGCCCGGGCGCGCTGCGGTATGCCACGAATGCGTACGCATAAACAGGATAGCCTTCTGCTCTTCCTAGACCGTCTGCATGCCGATATTGAGGTCGCTGATACAATTACAACGTTCTTTGTCCGACGCTGTGTCTACTTCGCTTTCTTTGGGAAACCTGAACGGTCCGGTCCTGCTGAGGTTGGCCACACCGGACCACCAGACATTCCTCCTGGGTCACCATTGTTCGTTGGTGGAAATCAGCTGGTCCCTCACACAATCCATCATTCACACGAAAGGGAGCTCCTAGGTAGGTCACCGGAGACGAGGGCCAATAGGGAAAGACGCACGTTTCAGCGCCGACGAACACGAATGATCCGACGTCGACTACAGCGACCAGCAGTGGACCAAGAACCTATGGAGATAGAACGACTCGGCACTGAGGCTACAGATGAGGACATGTCTGACCAGGACTCCTTAGCATGGGAACCTGCTGAAGGGCAAGCAGCAGCACCCCAGACGGAACCCATAACGATTAGTTCGGCACTTGTGCCTGCAGGGTCTGAAGGATCTAACATCATTGCCTCGGCTCCGGAGGATAGAGAACATACGAGTCCACCTGAGCGGCGAGACTCGAGCAATCCACCTCAATCCGGCCCGGATGACGCGAATGCGTCTAGTCAGTGCACGAGAATTTCCGTTGAAGCAGTACCGATTACGCGTGACTCAGTCCAATCTCCACCGACTGCAGATCTTGAACAACAGGGCTCGGGGGATACAACACGGTCGTACTTGAGCGCATACATTGACAAACTGCATAGGGCCGTGAAGGAGCAGGAAGAACTAGAGGAGAGATTAGATCGAGAGCGACTCGAGGAAGAACTTAATCTTTCACGTGAGGAACCGCCAAGTTTAGAGCTGGTATCTGCATCACAAAGGCAGCAGACTCTAACCATCGGAGCCTATGGCGATGAGGGGGCAGACGTCGCTGCTCAACCCCACCAGGAAGGGTCAGAAATCAACGAGAGTTCCCGGGTGGCATCGTCGCCTCCCCGGCGGGGTGATAGCAGCAATCCTAGTCACAGTGCTCGTGCTGATGATATTCCACAGGTGGGTGAGACCCATCCGCCATCTGGACATGTGCAAATCACATTTTGGAACTATGAACGAGAAGAGTTTAAGTTGTCAGACCTCCTCCAAGTGGATCCGTCGGATCCATCGCAGGTGGAACGTGTTGCGAAGAAATATATATGGAAAAGTTATAGGTTATACGATAAGAATATGAAGAGTCTTGGTCCAGCGCAATGTTATCGCGCGGCTACTCTTGATGGAAGCAACGCAATATTTATTATTTCAGAGCACGAGCAGGAGAAACTTGCAGCTGATGGCCGATTTGTGAACGATGAACGGATGCTGTCGCTGGCTTCGCGGGTGCTCGATGAGTCAGAGCCAGCGACCCCAGTTAAACGTTTACGGCATCATTCTGTTTCGTCAGAACGCTTACGACATCATTCTGTTGCGTCAGAGGAGCTATGAGTAGCCCTCCATGTTTGATCCGCAGATGTGTAGCTCGACTTGAAGCGCATTAATACATATGGCTCTGATGGCCATGAGTAGGGCTTTTCAAGGCAAGGGACGAAACAGGAAGCACCATCTGTGTTGTAATATGGGATATAAATACTATTCTATGTGAGCCGTTATGTTTATTCCATCGCGTGAATAGCTTCCTATATACATGTCCACATGAATCTATTCAACTTAGGATCAGTAGATTGAGAAGGCCATTCTAAGAGAGAATCCTCCCTGTGAATATCTTCTTGTGAGGAAATCCGCCATATGAGAGTCAACTTGGAATAGACCGCCAGCCAAGAAGAATAAGTTCATGTGTATCACCCTCTGAGACAGTCCTAGTAACAGAAGCATCCAATCAAGACCTCGGCACTCACATTTCTTCACGTGTGCAAGAGCTCGACGAAAAGCGCGATCGAAACCCCAATGTATTGAGCAAATTACATTCAGATTAGTGTTGTGTATCGTGCCGTATCGTTTAACTATAGACTTAGTAATCGTATTTAGTGGTAACTAACTAGAATTTGCGGATAAACATAAGCCCGCAGGCAAGCCAAGGGAGAGATGCGCAGGTACATCGAAGGATAGCGGAATTCATGAGGGGCTGCAGCTACAATGCTGCCTTTAATAGTTGATAATAGTAAAGATATCTGTTGGAGGAACTAGATAACATCTACTATCTCTACGAATCCCACTTGAAGAGCACAAACAGATTGCTGTGATCGGAACACCACCCGGAAACCATTCAGAACGTTGACAATGTTGGTACTCGGTAGCCAAGCTTCTATACCCGACTTCTGTAGTCACCGGACCAAACAGTTGTCAAATTGTTCAGCAGTCCACTGATTAGTACTGAGCCGCCCGAAACTTGTTTCTAGGTTCTGTAACGGGAGATTTGTTTTCGAACCCTAATCACATGGTATTCACATGATACGCTAAACCTAGAACAGCTAACCCGTAAATAACATGTTTTGTATATAACCAGTAATAGTATACGCCATTGAATAATTCTAGTATCTGAAATAATACAGAGGCCTAGAAGATTTGATGCAAACTAGTCAAACAGGCAGCCATTGAACTGGCAATTTGTCAACAACCCTTTCTCTCTCTTTTCTATCTTACAGTTGAGTGACTGTATATATATAGAGAGAGAGAGAGAGAGAGAGAGAGAGAGAGAGAGAGAGAGAGAGAGTGTGTGTGTGTGTGTGTGTGTGTGTGTGTGTGTGTGTGTGTGTGTGTGTGTGTGTGCCTGTCTGTGTGTGTGTGCGTATTCATACGCTGACCCCTCGCAACTAAGCGCAAATAAGCGATATACAGGTTAACCACTGTTCTAGATACATGATCATGTTCCACTGTGATGTGTTTTTCCAAATTTCCTGAACGGTGAATTTTGAACCTCACCTGGGAAGGCCTGTGATTGTTCCATTATAACCTGTACTCCATTACCCCGTGTTGTGGTTTCCTCCATGGAGACGATTGCGGTGGTAAATGTGGTGCCGGCGACGGGAATCGAACCCGTAACCCCAAAAAAAAAGCAGGGAGACCAATCCTGCCCTTTCAGAGGCTGCCTCGGAGCGCTTACCACTAGTTAGTTACGCTGCAATCATTGCTGACTCAGCAATTCGAGAGAAGTGGCAAATTGACACTCATTCTGTATACAGTAGAACGCAGTGGAAATGTCTTGATTTATCTTATCCTTAGAAGAAAGGCATATATACCTCTCACACCCCAGGCCCCTTTTTTTAAAAGAGATTAGAATATATAAGATAATGTGGTTTTAAACTTGACGAACGATTTCAAACAATATTTCATATAAAGGATATAAAGGAGACTCTGCCAGATGAATGACCAAGAGCTAGAATCCCTTCTTTGAATGCCAAACATTCTGGGCGATAGTCTGGGGGAAGCCATAATACCCTCTCCTGC